>NW_021234106.1:0-531 GCF_002162155.2 Triticum dicoccoides | reverse complement strand
GCACGCACAGATGGCAGCCAACCGAAGAGGCGACGGAAGGACCGGCGCCCGACCGTGCTCCGCACCTTCAAGGAGGAACTGAAGTGGACTCCGACGGGAATCCAACGGTGCCCGAATGAATAGTCAAGGGGTACTCGCTTCAGCTCGGGTGCATTCTCCGGAGCACCGTCTCGATCAACACCGAGAACCTGAGGCATCCTGACCGAGGGAATTTGCGCAGCCTCCTCTTCACGAAGCTGCACGAACGATACAAGTTCCCCGCTAAATTTGAAAACACAAGCCTCAAAGGGAATAAAGTGAACAATGCTGCCCTCACGAAGATGAGCAAGGCCCTGTCTACTTGGAAAAGCAATGTGAAGAGAATGATCGAGAAAGGTGAGAGTTATGAGAAGATCAAGGAGAAAAATCTTTCGATCACCGAAGATGACTACAACGACTTCAAGATCAATTGCTCGAGCACCGCAAACTCCGAATCAAGTAAGTGGGGGAAAGAAATGCGGGAGTTGAACTTAGGGGAACACACACTTGGTC
>NW_021234105.1:0-423 GCF_002162155.2 Triticum dicoccoides | reverse complement strand
GTTTCCCCCCTCCAGGTGCTGGCGGCGGCGCCGTCCATGAGGGGGGCACACCCCAGACACGCGTGCCGTGCGTTTGCAACCGCCACAACACTTCCAAACTTGTGAGAGGCCGCCTACGCTAGTTTGGCGGCATGCTAGCCCCCGGAGGCCGCCAGCCACAGCCGTAGAGCGCGAAGGGCAATCCGCATAGAGGGAATTTTTCAGATACTTCTCCATCACCAAAAATTATGAAAAAATACCATCGTTCCTATAGCACATGTGCCCACGTCCTGCAAAAAAACTCATGATTTTATCGCGCTCCGAGTATTTAGTAATATTGACGCCGCATCGTTACCGCAGAACGTCTACTACCGTGTCATTGCCGTCCGTGAGGGGGGCCACGCCCCGGAGACGTGTCCCGCCTCTTCGGACATGCCACCACAC
>NW_021234104.1:0-1085 GCF_002162155.2 Triticum dicoccoides | reverse complement strand
GCTTTGATGCAACAACCAACACGGGAAAGGAAACATATTATGGTTACATAGAGGACATATGGGAACTTAACTATGGATCAGGTGATTTGAAGGTCCCTTTGTTTCGGTGCAAATGGGTCAATATGACACGAGGCGGGGTAACGGAAGACCCGCAGTACGGAATGACAACAGCGGATCTCAACAATCTTGCGTATGCACACGAACCATTCGTCCTAGCCAATGATGTGGCGCAGGTTTTTTATGTGAAACACATGTCTACAAGGCCGAGAAAAAGAAAAGATAAGGAAGCGAATGGATCATAGGACGAGCCAAAGCGCCACATAGTTCTTTTAGGAAAAAAAATATCGTGGGAGTGGATGACAAGACAGACATGTCAGAAGTTTATGAAAAGTTTGATGAAATTGCTCCATTCACAGTGAATATTGACCCGAGCATCCAGTTAAATGATGAAGATTTTCCATGGTTACGGCGCAAAGGGACACACGCGAAGAAAAAGTTTCACACCCAAAGATCTGGGATGTGATCGGCTTCACTATGATCACTTTCTTCTGTGTTTCACACCCAGGAGGGACTGTCTGTAATAGTTAGGGTAGTTATGTGTTTTGGCATTTGAAACGCGAAGAAATTTTATGTGCAAACAAATTCTTTTCATGCATTTACTGATTTTTTCCAGCTAAATGACCCTGAAATTGAAAAGCATTTCAAATGAACTCAGAAAAGGTTGAAAGTTGGCATGGTATTATAATTTCATACAAATAGCATGTGCAAGAAAGTAGAGAGGGTTACGGTAAAAACTAGATGCACTTCGTGTACAAAATGGACAATCTCTTTCGAAGTATCAGGGTTTCCGACGAAAACTGAACTCTTACAAACGCATTTCATTTTTTAAATAACCTAAGCATTACCAAATTGAATATAATGATAAAACACACTAATATTAAACATAAAAAAAGAATCACTGAAAAAACTTTTTTCAAAATTAAGTTATTCACAAACTAGTGATTCACACAAATTTCAAATAATTCAAAATTTAAACTATTCAAATTTGAAAACTAGCGGCACTAATAGAAAGTTTGTATTTTTTT
>NW_021234103.1:0-748 GCF_002162155.2 Triticum dicoccoides | reverse complement strand
TGTGCACTTCATAGTTGGGATTGTATTTAAGAGATGAAAGCATGGCAATGGATTAAATAAGTAAAACCATCAAATATGTGTTTGATGAGACTTATTCACTGGTGTGTACATGCCTATAAATAGCACATCGACTTGTGCATGAGTAGGGTAACCAACACTAGAGAGGAGAGCAACTAAATGAGTTTGCCATGTGTCATCGATCATTCAATTCCACAACAAAATTTGTTGGGAATTGGAAGCATTGGAAATTTGGGTAGTAATTGTCACTACGGTGCTGGAGCGTTCTTCTTTCTGCCGACTGGTGCTCGAAAATTAGGGCCTTCTCTAAGTCTATGTCGCACAATGGCGAGGGCTAGGTCCTGCTTGCTTTTGACGGTTCGTCGCGGTGAAATAACATGGCCATTGTGGTAATCTGCCCCCAATGTGTTTGATTTGTGTTGATTTGGTTGATCTAAATGCGGCAACTGTGGCTAAATTCTCTTATATGCACTTTAAAAAAATGAAATAAAATCGATTCACTAGATGAAAGACACAAGAAAAAAAAACTTTTTAACCATATTTGATCATTACATGTGTCATGAAAATAATAATTAGCTATGGATCTTTTCAGTTATATGAAATATATTTTGCCCTAGAGAAATATAGAAGTACTGTAATTGGTACTATGGTTGTAAAATGAAAGCACTATACCCTTAAGCACATATATGTATGCGACTACACATTTTGCTTATAGCTAGTGACATTGTTG
>NW_021234102.1:0-1779 GCF_002162155.2 Triticum dicoccoides | reverse complement strand
GAGAAGGCAATGAGGTTGAGACGTTTCCCAAGAAGGTGTGCAAAGCACTCGGTCGTTGCGGACGAGGGTAGGGTTAGTTTGCTCGTTAGACCAGGTATAACGACGTCCGTGCATGTACATGTCATAGAGCCCATGGTGTGAGATAAAACATCGAAAGCGGTGCATGGTGCACCGGGATATGCGGTTGTTATTCTTGTCCGCGGCCGAGGTAATCATGTTGAAGTCGCCTCCAATGAGCCAGGGGCCGGAAATATTAGCGCGGAGATCATGTAGCTCATCCAGGAAAGCCAACTTGGCGTCGTCACCTTGGGGGCCATAAACCCCAGTGAGCCACCAGTGTGGGCCACCCGTGATGGAGCTCACGGCAGCGGAAACATAATGATTGCCAATCACCGGATTGGTAAGGGATACCAGGTTGCTCTGCCAAGCAAGAAGGATTCCGCCCCGGGTATCAATCACCGGAAGGAAGAAAAAATCATCGAACGAGCTGCCGAGAGTCTCGAAGACGATCGCTGCAGAGACCGCGGAGAGCTTGGTCTCCTGAAGACAAACAATAGAGGGGGACACGGGCGCAATAACAGATCAAACGGCGACACGCTTAGCCCGGTTGTTGAGGCCCCGGACATTCCGGAAAATCACTTTAAAGCTAATATCCATGAAAAGGATTGATACACGGTTGTTGAGGCACCCGACGCTCATGCCACAATCTGGCACGACGGTGGGGAGGAGGGAGCAAGTCCATCCAGGACCGACTGGTGGAGGTGCCACCCATAGAAATCGGCGAAAGCACGCACAACTTTGGACGCCAGAGGCCGCTCAAAAAGCTTGTAATAATGGTCCAAGATGGCATCCGACACCGGCTCGTCCTCCTTGAGTAAACCCAGACGTAGAAGAAGAACCCGCTTGGCCTTAGCCTCGGAATCGAGCCCACGATCAGCCTTGGCAATGCGCATGCTCCGACGGGGGGTGAAGTTTGGTGGGACTGTGCAACGGCCATGACGAGGACCAGGGGTGGGCAGAACGGGGGTGACCGCAGTTGAAATGGAAGCTAAAAAGCTCTGAAGCTGCGGTACGTGAATAGGAAAGCGCTGCATGGCCATGCATGGGGAGGGGCGACGTGGCTCTCCCTGGGCCGCGGGCGCGGGCGGGCTAGCATGCTGGGCGGGGTCCACCGCACCAACCCGAGGCACAGCAGGAGGGGTGGAGGGATCCGAGGGAGGGGTGGGATCCTCCTCGGCTAACCTTGCTGGTTGTTGCTGTAAGAACCGAAGGCAGTAGGTGCAGGGGCATACGGAATATGCGGTGGAGAAACCTGGACACGACATGCTCGTATTTCTCGCCCATTTCACACACTACAGCCTAGATACTGAACATCGTGATGGGCGGTGATTGTTTATCAACCCAGTCTACAGGGCATCGTTTGCTAGGCTTTGTAGCAATGTAGGCTTTCTCTAGTAGTAGTCTTTTCTCTAGTAAAAAGGCTGAGAAGGAGAAGAGAAGCAGCTAAGCAATAGTTATTTTTCTGTAGATGAAAAGGATGAGTTGAACTAGACTTTTCAGCTTTAGTGCATTGAGCTGGCAGCAGTAAGCTTCTAGGTAGCTACCTCACATTCACGTATGACTGCAATAGGCTGTTTGTAATCCCCTATAAAAGGAGCCGTGCTCCTCCATTGTAAAGCAGGCCATTCCACTGATAATCATTCAAGCCTCAAGTAGTACTCCTTCTCTCTCACATATGTGTGTGCATATCCAGTGTAGAAGCAAGTGAGCTACGCTCTT
>NW_021234101.1:0-900 GCF_002162155.2 Triticum dicoccoides | reverse complement strand
CAAGAGACGCTTCAATTCCATTCGGGACCAAGTCCAAGTGGGAGACATAGAGATTTGCAAGATACATACGGATCTGAATGTTGCAGACCCGTTGACTAAGCCTCTCTCACGAGCAAAACATGATCAGCACCAAGACTCCATGGGTGTTAGAATCATTACTATGTAATCTAGATTATTGACTCTAGTGCAAGTGGGAGACTGAAGGAAATATGCCCTAGAGGCAATAATAAAGTTATTATTTATTTCCTCATATCATGATAAATGTTTATTATTCATGCTAGAATTGTATTAACCGGAAACATAATACATGTGTGAATACATAGACAAAACTATAGTCACTAGTATGCCTCTACTTGACTAGCTCATTAATCAAAGATGGTTATGTTTCCTAACCATAGACATGTGTTGTCATTTGATTAGTGGGATCACATCATTAGAAGAATGATGTGATTGACATGACCCATTCTGTTAGCCTAGCACTTGATCGTTTAGTATACTGCTATTGCTTTCTTCATGACTTATACAAAGTTCCTGCAACTATGAGATTGTGCAACTCCCGTTTACCGGAAGAACACTTTGTGTGCTACCAAACGTCACAACGTAACTGGGTGATTATAAAGGTGCTCTACAGGTGTTTCCGAAGGTACATGTTGAGTTGGCATAATTCGAGATTAGGATTTGTCACTCGGATTGTCGGAGAGGTATCTCTGGGCCCTCTCGGTAATACTCATCACCTAAGCCTTGCAAGCATGTAACTAATGAGTTAGTTATGAGATGACGTATTATAGAACGAGTAAAGAGACTTGCCGGTAACGAGATTGAACTAGGTATTGGATACCGACGATCAAATCTCGGGCAAGTAACATACCGATGACAAAGGGAACAAAGTATGTTGTTATG
>NW_021234100.1:0-2058 GCF_002162155.2 Triticum dicoccoides | reverse complement strand
GTTGTCGCAGTAGACGATAGTAGCTTTTTGAATCTCACAAAGCAACTCCTAGAGCAATTGCCGAAACCAAGAACGAGAAATCCCGGCGTTAGCCACTACCCGATACTCTGCCTCAGCACTCGATCGAGAAATCATGGGCTGATGCTTGGACGACCACGAAATCAACGAGGGCCCGGGATAGACACAGTAGCCTGATGTAGAACGATGAGTGTCGGGGAAACCAACCCAGTCGACGTCAGAGTAGGGAACAATGTCGATGGAGGCCAAAGCCGTCAGGGTGTGTCCCAAGGTCATAGTGTCGCGTATGTACCGAAGAATACGCTTCAGCAAAGTCCAATGAGAATCACGGGGGGAGTGCATGTGAAGGCACACCTGCTGCATGCGTACTGGAGGTCCAGGCGGGTGAGCGTCAGATACTGGAGGGCACCGACGATGGAGCGGTAGAAGCATCGTCAGGCGCAGGAGAGCCTTCCCAGGCAGAGACCTTCGCCTTGGTGTCAACAGGCGTGGGGGCGGGCAAGCAGTTAAGCATAATCGCTTGCTCGAGCAACTCATGAGCATACTTCTGCTAATGCAAAAAGAACCCGTCGGCACAACAAACAACCTCAATGCAAAGGTAGTAATGCAGACCTCCCAAATCCTTGAGGGCAAAGTCATCCCGGAGACGAGTCGTGAGCTGCTGGAGAAGCTCAGAGGAAGATATAGTTAGGATGATGTCGTCGACATACAGCAGAAGGTACCCGGTGACAGCACCCTGATGATGAACGAAGAGTGAAGCATCGAAGCGGGTGGAACGAAAGCCAAGCTCTTGGAGGAAGGCCGCGATATGCTGGTACCACGCCCGTGGCGCCTGCTTCAACCCGTAGAGAGAACGGGAGAGAAAGCACACATCATCCGGATGCTCGGCGTCGACGAAAATGGGTTGCTGACAGTACACCTACTATGCAAGGTGCCCATGCAGAAAGGCATTGGAAACGTCCAACTGATGCACAGGCCAGGCACGAGAGACCGCCAACTGAAGGACGGTGCGGATCGTGCCCGGTTTGACAACCGGGGCAAAATTGTCGGTGAAGTCCACACGGGCACGCTATCGAAATCTGTGAACCACCAACGAGCTTTGTAGCGCTCGAGAGAACCGTCAGGTCGTGTCTTGTAGCGGAACACCCACTTGCGACTGATGACGTTAGCATGGGGAGGCCGCGGAACAAGATGCCACGTATGGTTGCGCTGCAAAGTGTCGAACTCCTCCTGCATCGCCGCAAGCCAATGAGGACCGCAAAGGGCTGCACGAGCGGAGGAGAGAATGGGTGATGGTGTCGATTTCGAAGAGATACACACATACTTGTCTGAAGTGTAGTGTGTACTCGCCCGATGCACACTAGCTCGGGCCCGTGTCATCACGCCAAGAGGCGGTGCGGCAGTCGGAGCTGGTTGGGCGATGGGCGAAGGTGGAGTCGAGCCCGTCACAAAGGGGCTGGAAGGTGAGCCAGCTGCAGCACCGCCGGCAGCAACACTGGCAGCAGTGCCAACAATACTAGCGATGCCAGCAGCGGCGCCGACAGTAGCGCTTGCGGCAGTACCGGTAGTAGCAGCAAAGCCAGCAGCAACAGAGGCGGCCGCCGCGGCATCGTCGTCCACCGGTCCAGAGGAGGAGGCGCTAGCCGAGGCACCCGAGGGAGACGCCCGGACCAACGCAACCACGACAACAACACTGGAAGAGGTTGCGAAGGGAGTCGCGACCGGTGGTGGAGTAGGGAGCAACCGTCGAACCGGAGGGGCGGGGGTGCGCCGTGACTGGGACGCGCGCCATGCTGGGGGTGCGACAAGCGGCTCCGCTGAAGGTGCTACAAACGATGGTAACTGGTGAAAAGGAAACACCCTCTCGTCAAAGTACACCTGCTGTGAGGTGTACACACAGTGGGAAACAGTGTCATAGCACCGTAACCTTTGGTGTTGGGAGGTAGCCAAGGAAGATGCGATGAAGTGATCATGGTGCGAGTTTGTGGAGGGGTGGTGGACATGATGCTAGGATAGCTGAGACGCCCGAATGTGCAAAGG
>NW_021234099.1:0-1585 GCF_002162155.2 Triticum dicoccoides | reverse complement strand
AGAACAGTTCACTCTTATGAAAATTAATCTTTAGTCTAGATAAATCCTCGAAAGCACATAAAAGCAGTTTGAGGTTTCTGGCCTTTTCTAAGTCATGATCCAAAAACAGAATAGTGTCATCCGCATACTGCAATATTGATAGGCCTCCATGTACTAAATGAGGGATGACCCCAGTGACTTGACCTGCTGACTTGGCTCTCTCGATGAGAGTGGCTAGCATATCAGCCACAATATTGAACAAGATGGGTGATGCGGGGTCTCCCTGACGGAGCCCCTTCTTTGTCTGAAAATAGTTGCCTACATCATCATTTACCTTAATGGCAACACTACCTCCGGACACAAAGCTCTCAACCCATCGATACCAAGTAGCGGAAAACCCTTTCATTCGTAATGTTTGAAGCAGAAAGGGCCACTTTACTTTATCGTAAGCTTTCTCGAAGTCGATTTTAAGAATGACTCCGTTCAACTTTTTGTGATGAAGCTCATGAACCGTTTCATGAAGGACAGCAACTCCATCCAAAATGTTCCGTCCTTGCATGAAAGCTGTTTGGGATGGTTTGACTACGTGGTCTGCCACCCCGTTCAGACGGTTAGTGGCGACCTTGGTGAAGATTTTAAAACTTACATTTAGTAAGCAAATCGGTCTATATTGTTGAATCTAACTCGCATCTTTCGTCTTGGGTAGAAGAATTATTTCCCCAAAATTTAGACGGGAAATGTCAAGTTTGTGAACATGCAGTTCGTTAAACAACTGAACCAAGTCAGATTTTAACATATCCCAGAAATTTTGAAAGAACTCCGCCGGAAAGCCATCCGGACCCGGAGATTTATTATGTTCCATCTGAAAAACTGCTGTCCGAATTTCCTCCTCAGAGAAAGGAGAGGTTAGGAATTCGTTTTCCGCAGTGGAAACTTGCTGAATATCATGACAAATAGACTCATCCATCTCAATTGTCGTATTCATAGATGGACCAAACAAATTTTTATAATACTTAGTAATGAATTTCTTTAGATGAGCATCCCCCTCAATCCGACCCTCCTCCTGATCTAGAGCGAAGATACGTTTCTTTCTATGTCTGCCATTGGCTAACATTTGAAAGTATTTTGTATTGTCGTCTCCAAGTATCAGCGAATCAGTCTTACACCTTTGGTACCATTTAATTTCCTCCTCGCGTAACAGACGGGCTAGCTGCTCATTGAGCTGACTCTTATGCTCAATCTCCATGGCAGAAAGCAGCCTCACCTCCGCGATTTTATCTAAGGAGTCAATTAAGGTAGAGAGCCGCAACTTCTCTTGCTTATACATCCCTGCGGTGTGTTTGGCCCAACCACGAAGGAATTGGCGCAACGCACGGATGCGATTGTTCCAACGTTGAATTGGTGTGTCACCACGAGGTTGACGCTGCCACACCTTTTCAACCAACTCATGAAAACCCTCTCTAGTAAGCCAACCCAGTTCAAATTTGAACTGTTGGCGGTTCGTACTAGCAGCGGCTTGACCAAAATCAGTAAGCAATGGGGCATGATCCGATAAAGCCTCAATTCTCTCCAATGCTCGTACCGAGGCTAGGGGGTATTTAAATTC
>NW_021234098.1:0-1368 GCF_002162155.2 Triticum dicoccoides | reverse complement strand
ATTTTCATAATAATTGCATAAACCTTGATTATGTCATCCGCATCATGATAACAACAATTAAAATGTTTAACATTGTTGCTTGCGTTAAATTGCTAAATAACATATGGGGTTTTCCGGAATTGTTGTTTGTTGTTTCCGGCCTCACTTAAACTTGCCTAGATAGGTAGTTTAATTATGTTTCACCTCTTGCCATGTTTATAACAACATGTAATATTGTTGTGTTCATAAATGAGAGCGAACTAAATAACCTGAATGTGGTGTTTCGTCAATATGCAACTCGTTGCATATTGAGCTCCACTTAACTTGTAGTATTGCTTGTTGCACTTTGCCATGCCATGCCACATTAAACCGGACATGCAACATACTTGATTGTGCATCATGCCATGATTATTCTTGTGTGTTTACCATGTTGTTTGTTTCTTTCCGGTGTTGCTTCTTAGTTCCGGTAATGTTGCGATTGTGAGGATTCATTCGACTACTCCCGTTCGTCTTCTTCATGGACTCATTCTTCTTCCTTCGGGATTTCAGGCAAGATGACCGCTACCCTGGATCTCACTACTATCATTGCTATGCTAGTTGATTCGTTCTATCGTTTTGCTGCGCTACCTATCGTTTTCTCTTCAAGCCTCCCAATTTGCCATGTCAGCCTCTAACCTTTTCACCCTTCCTAGCAAACCGTTGCTTGGCTATGTTACCGCTTTGCTCAGCCCCTCTTATAGCGTTGTTAGTTGCAGGTGAAGTTGAAGATTGCTCCATGGTGGACAGGATTGTGTTGGGATATCACAATATCTCTTATTTAATTAATGCATCTATATATTTGGTAAAGGGTGGAAGGCTCGGCCTTATGCCTGGTGTTTTGTTCCACTCTTGCCGCCCTAGTTTCCGTCATACTGGTGTTATGTTCCCGAATTTTGCGTTCCTTACGCGGTTGGGTGATTTATGGGACCCCCTTGACAGTTCGCTTTGAATAAAACTCCTCCAGCAAGGCCCAACCTTGGTTTTACCATTTGCCTCACCTAGCCCTTTTTCCCTTGGGTTTCCGGAGCCCAAGGGTCATCTTTATTTACCCCCCCGGGCCAGTGCTCGTCCGAGTGCTGGTCCAACCTGAGCGATGTCCGACGCCCCCTGTGCAGCCAGGGTCTATGCCAACCCGACGTCTGGCTCATCCGATGTTCCTTGAGAATGAGATACGTGCGACTCCTATCAGGATTTGTCGGCACATCGGGCGGCTTTGCTGATCTTGTTTTACCATTGTCGAAATGTCTTGTAAACCGGGATTCCGAGACTGATCGGGTCTTCCTGGGAGAAGGAATATCCTTCGTTGATCGCAAGAGCTTATCATGGGCTAAGTTGGGACACCCCTGCAGG
>NW_021234097.1:0-1019 GCF_002162155.2 Triticum dicoccoides | reverse complement strand
AAATCCATTTCAGCGACAACTAATATGAAACAGAGGGAGTGTAAGAGTAGGATGCATGTTTCTTGTTTGCAGGGTGGTATATATATACGTACATGGTGGCAGGGTGAGGCAGGTCTCGGAGATGCACATCTTGTAGCACACCGGCGGCAGGTCCTTGTAGCAATCGACGATGCACTTCTTCTTGCACTCGAAGTATTTCTCGTAGTAACCCTCGCCGTCACTTTTGTTGCCACCTTTGTAATCGTCATAGCCGTCAGCAATGGGGGCGCCTGAACCATCGGTTTTGTGGATGGCAGCTAGAGTGCCGACGGTGGAGTGTACAACAACTGCAGTACCGTCGGTAGAGTTGACAGGGACGGAGGCGGCCGCTGCACCATTGTCGACGGCTGGGTGGGCGGCTGGCTGAGAACGGTTGACATCGGGGGCGGGGGTGACACCGTGGCCGTCGTCGCACGTGTGCATGCAGGAGGAGTAGCACGGCCAGCACTGGGCTTCCGTTGCGAGCTGCGGGGGTTGGGGGTCCGCCGCCCCTGACGCGGCGAAGAGCGCGGTCGCGACCAGGAGGACGGCGATCTTGGCCGCCGCCATGGAGAGTACTATGCTGCTACCCTGGTGAGGTGTGTGGGGGACTGGGGACGGAGATGGATGGGGTGTGGCTGGCTTTGCAGGAGGTGGTATATATGGTTGTTCGCGGGATGGGACCTGAGTGCATGCAGCACGCGTCCGTCCGGAAAAAAATTCTATGAGACCAGGTCTCACGGATTAGCAGGTGAGACCAGGGCTGCGGCAGCTATACGTGCCTCTCCAACTCCATGCTTAATTTGCGCGTGGCCGTTTCACATGCGCCGTGCATGAATGCATTTGGGTACCTCCGTGCCTAATTTGATCGCGCCAGCTTCACATGCGTCGCGCATGAATGCATCTGGCTAACTAAATGGCCGTAGCAAAGCTAGGCAATGTTATTTCCACCAGCTTTCCTTGTAGTAACAAGACTCGTATTATGCTCGTCTTTTTTTTTT
>NW_021234096.1:0-5376 GCF_002162155.2 Triticum dicoccoides | reverse complement strand
GAAATAATATATCTTCCTTTTGCCTGGTAATCAAAGAAGGCAGGAGCAGGGAGAGTAATACGAACAACACGCTGTTTGTCAAAGATTAGTCGATATTGGAGAGGTGATTCATTCCTCTCGACAAACTGATGATGGACCATAGAATTAAAATCTAAATAAGTAGGAGGCAACTCCATAACGTCCTCACGAACGTCCACATCAAGAAAATCAGCTAAGCGGGTTGCATAAATTCCTCCAAAGAAATCTCCATTAAATCTATTATGATGCAACCTACGTGCAACAATGGCTCCCATATTATAAGATTGGTCTCCTAACACAGCACTCCTAAGAATACTGAGGTCAGGCACACACATATGACATGCTTCATCCTTACCATTTATGCACCTACCTATGAAGAGAGCAAAATAATGTATAGCAGGAAAGTGAATGCTCCCTATGGTAGCTTGTGCTATATCTCTAGATTCCCCTACAGTTATACTAGCAAGAAAGTTTCTAAATTCAGATTTACGGGGGTCACTAGCACTACCCCATTGTGGAAGTTTGCATGCAGAAGTAAAATCCTCTAAGTCCATGGTATAAGATTTTTCATAAAGATCAAACATGAATGTTGGAGAATTACGTGAAGATGAAAATTCAAACCTCCTCACAAATGAACTAGTGAGTTGATGGTACTGCGGGCATTTGTCTGCCTCACAGCTCACAAGATCAGCGTTACGCAAATATGCGTTAAATTCCTCTTTGATTCCCGCTCGATCCGGCCATTCACAGGGCCGCACTGGAGCGTCCCTTGGGGGCTCCTCATCGGCATCACGCGTTGCAAGCCTGGGTCCGTGCTTCCTTGAAGAACCACCTTGGAACATTTTCTTAAGCATATTGCTTCCTCTGAGAAATTTCTGAAATTTTTAGTAACTTCAAACAAAAGTGAACCAAGCTCAATAAAATTGATAGCAACTACTCATACAAGTGCCTAGAGACTATATCATGCATTAGAACTACTTGGAACCATATAAATTTGACATGCAAGCTCAAGAACATGGTCACCTAGGCAGCACAAATTTGCAATGAATAAAGCAGTAGAGCAAAAATTAATTAGACCAATGGAGGAGTCACATACCAAGGAACAATCTCCCCAAGCAGTTTTGTGAGAGGTGCTTTGAGCAAGGAGATCGAAAATTGTAGCAAAGTGAGCTAGAACTCATGCTTGAGCTAGATATTCGTGTTTGTGGGAGGAAGAAGAACTGTATGAGTGCAGAAATAAGTGGAGGAGGGCCACCGTGGGCCCACGAGGTAGGGGGCGCGCCCTCCACCCTCGTGGCCAGGTGGTTCACCCCCCTGGTGTGTTCTCAGTTCCATAAATCCTCAAATATTCTAGAAAAAATCATATTCCATTTTCAGGGCATTTGGAGAACTTTTGTTTTTGGGGTATTTTTATATTGCACAGATAAATCAGAAAACAAACAGAAAAATACTATTTTTACTTTATTTCAACTAAATAACAGAAAGTAGAAAGAGGGTACAGAAGGTTGTGCCTTCTAGTTTCATCCATCTCATGCTCGTCAAAAGGAATCCACTAACAAGGTTGATCAGGTCTTGTTAATAAACTCATTCCCAATAACATGAAACCAGAGAAATTTCGAATAACACTATGTTACCTCAACGGGGATATGCACATCCCCAATAATAAGAATATCATATTTCTTCTTGACAGTAGGAAGAGGAAATTCAAAACCTCCAAATATAATCAATGGAATTTTTCCAATAGAGTTGATACTATGAACTTGAGGTTGTTTCCTCGGGAAGTGTACCGTATGCTCATTACCATTAACATGAAAAGTGACATTGCCTTTGTTGCAATCAATAACAGCACCAGCAGTATTCAGAAAAGGTCTTCCAAGAATAATAGACATACTATCGTCCTCGGGAATATCAAGAATAACAAAGTATGTTAAAATAGTAATATTTGCAACCACAACAGGCACATCCTCGTAGATACCAACAGGTATAGCAGTCCATTTATCAGCCATTTGCAAAGATATTTCAGTAGGTGTCAACTTATTCAAGTCAAGTCTACGATATAAAGAAAGAGGCATAACACTAACACCGGCTCCAAGATCACATAAAGCAGTTTTAACATAGTTTCTTTTAATGGAGCATGGTATAGTATGTACTCCTGGATCTCCAAGTTTCTTTGGTATTCCACCCTTAAAATTATAATTAGCAAGCATGGTGGAAATTTCAGCTTCCGGTATCTTTCTTTTATTAGTAACAATGTCTTTCATATACTTAGCATAAGGATTCATTTTGAGCATATCAGTCAATCGCATACGCAAAAAGATAGGTCTAATCATTTCAGCAAAGCGCTCAAAATCCTCATCATCCTTTTTCTTGGATGGTTTGGGCGAAAAGGCATGGGTTTCTGAACCCATGGTTCTCTTTCTTTACCATGTTTCCTAGCAACAAAGTCTCTCTTATCATAACATTGATTCTTTGATTGTGGAAAGATCAACAGCAGGTTCAACTTCTACATCATTGTCATTACTAGGTTGAGCATCATCATGAACATCATCATTAACATTTTCACTAGGTTCATGTTCATTACCAGATTGTGTTTCAGCATCAGACATAGAGATATCATTTGGATTCTCAGGTGGTTCAACAATAGGTTCACTAGAAGTTTGCAAAGTCCTATCATTTTTCTTTTTCTTCCTTTTAGAAGAACTAGGTGCGTCAATATTATTTCTCTGAGAATCTTGCTCAATTCTCTTAGGGTGGCCTTAGGATACAAAGGTTCCTAAGTCATTCTACCAGTTCTAGTAGCCACTCTAATAGCATAATCATTTTTCTTACTACTCATTTCATTGAGAAAATCATTTTAAGCTTTAAGTACTTGTTCTACTTGAGTGGTAACCATAGAAGCATGTTTAGTAATGACTTTAAGTTCACCTCTAATATTAGCCATATAATCACATACGTGTTTAAGCATATCGGAATTGTATTTCAATTGTCTACCAAAATAAGCATTAAAATTTTCTTGTTTGACAATAAAATTATCAAACTCATCTAAGCATTGTCTAGCAGACTTATAGTGAGGAATATCACCTTCATCAAATCTATAGAGAGAATTTACCTTTACTACCTGTGTCGAGTTATCAAGACCATGAGGTTCTTGAATAGGTAATGGATTAAGATCATATGTTTCTTCAATAGGCGGTAAATTAAGACCATGTATTTCTTCAATAGGAGGTAAATTCTTAACATCTTCAGCTTTAATACCTTTTTATTTCATAGATTTCTTTGCCTCTTGCATATCTTCAGGACTGAGAAATAGAACACCTCTCTTCTTTGGAGTTGGTTTAGGAATAGGCTCAGTAATTGGAGCAGGAGCTAGCTCAGGAAGTGCCCAATTATTTTCATTTGTCAACATATTATTCAATAGAATTTCAGCTTCATCCGGTGTTCTTTCCCTGAAAACAGAACCAGCACAACTATCCAGGTAATCTCTGGGAGCATCGGTTAGTCCATTATACAAGATATCAAGTATTTCATTTTTCTTAAGAGGATGATCAGGCAAATCATTAAGTAACTTGAGAAGCCTCCCCGAAGCTTGTGTGAGACTCTCTTCTTCAATTTGCACAAAGTTGTATATTTCCCTCAAAGCAGCTTGTTTCTTATGGGCAGGGAAATATTTAGCAGAGAAGTAATAAATCATATCATGGGGACTACACACACAACTAGGATCAAGAGAATTAAACCATATCTTAGCATCACCCTTTAATGAGAACGAAAATATTTTAAGGATATAAAAGTAGCGAGATGTCTCATCATTAGTGAACAGGGTGGCTATATCATTTAATTTAGTAAGATGTGTCACAATAGTTTCAGATTCATAGCCATGAAAAGGATCAGATTCAACCAAAGTAATTATATTAGGATCAACAGAGAATTCATAATCCTTATCGGCAACACAAATAGGTGAAGTAGCAAAAGCAGGGTCAGACCTCATTCTATCTTTAAGAGATTGCTTATTCCATTCAGCTAATAACCTCTTGAGTTCATATCTATCTTTGCAAGCTAAAATAGCTGCAGAAGCTTCCATATCAAAAACATAACCCTCAGGAATAACAGGCCTATCTTCATCATCACTTTCATCAATATAATCAATTTCATTAATTTCTTTCTCTCTAGCCCTAGCAATTTGTTCATCAAGAAATTCACTAAGGGGCACAGTAGTATCAAGCATAGAAGTAGTTTCATCATAAGTATCATGCATAGCAGAAGTGGCATCATCAATAACATGCGACATATCAGAACGAATAGCAGAAGCAGGTTTAGGTGTCGCAAGCTTACTCAAAACAGAAGGTGAATCAAGTGCAGAGCTAGAAGGCAGTTCCTTACCTCCCCTCGTAGTTGAGGGATAAATTGTTGTCTTAGCGTCTTTCAAGTTCTTCATAGTGTCAAGCAGATATAAATCCCAAGTGACTCAAAGAATAGAGCTATGCTCCCGGGCAACGGCGCCAGAAAATGGTCTTGATAACCCACAAGTATTGGGGATCGCAACAGTTTTCGAGGGTAGCGTATTCAACCCAAATTTATTGATTCGACACAAGGGGAGCCAAAGAATATTCTCAAGTATTATCAGTTGAGTTGTCAATTCAACCACACCTGGATAACTTAGTATCTGCAGCAAAGTGTTTAGTAGCAAAATAATATGATAGTAGTGGTAACGGTAATAAAAGTAACCGAAGCAAAAGTAATATTTTTGGTGTTTTGTAGTGATTGTAACAGTAGCAACGGAAAAGTAAATAAGCGAGAACCAATATAGGAAAAGCTCGTAGGCATTGGATCGGTGATGGATAATTATGCCGGATGCGGTTCATCATGTAACAATCATAACATAGGATGACACAGAACTAGCTCCAATTCATCAATGTAATGTAGGCATGTATTCCGAATATAGTCATACGTGCTTATGGAAAAGAACTTGCATGACATCTTTTGTCCTACCCTCCCGTGGCAGCGGGGTCCTAATAGAAACTAAGGGATATTAAGGCCTCCTTTTAATAGAGAACCGGAACAAAGCATTAGCACATAGTGAATACATGAACTCCTCAAACTATGGTCATCACCAGGAGTGGTCCCGATTATTGTCACTTCGGGGTTGCCGGATCATAACACATAGTAGGTGACTATAGACTTGCAAGATAGGATCAAGAACACACATATATTCATGAAAAGATAATAGGTTCAGATCTGAAATCATGGCACTCGGGCCCTAGTGACAAGCATTAAGCATAGCAAAGTCATAGCAACATCAATCTCAGAACATAGTGGATACTAGGGATCAAACCCTAACAAAACTAACTCGATTACATGATA
>NW_021234095.1:0-590 GCF_002162155.2 Triticum dicoccoides | reverse complement strand
CCGTGTAACATATGAGTTCTCGTCCGAAACCCTGATACTCCGAAAGAGATTGTCCAGTTTGTACACGAAGTGCGTCCAGTTTGTGCCATGACCCTCTCTACTGTTTCACACATGCTATGCGGGTGAAATGATGATACCATGCCAAGTTTCAACATTTTCACAGTTTATTTTGTAGCAATTTTCAATTTCACGGTCATTTAGCTCTCTAAACAATTAGGTAAATGACTGAAAAACAACAACTGATGTCAGAACATGTTGGAAATTGGTGACGTCGCTTTGAATGCTGCATACTGAACACAAAAGAAGTCCGGAGTTCAAATAAGTTTAAAAAACATTGAAGTGCCCGTGTAACCGATGAGTTCTCTTCCGAAACCCTGATACTCCGAAAGAGATTGTCCAGTTTGTACACGAAGTGCGTCCAGTTTTTGCCATGACCCTCTCTACTCTTTCGCACATGCTATGCGGGTGAAATGATGATACCATGGCAAGTTTCAACATTTTCATAGTTCATTTTTGTAGTGATTTTCAATTTCACGGTCATTTAGCTCTCTAAACAATTAGGTAAATGACGGAAAAACAACAAATGATGT
>NW_021234094.1:0-979 GCF_002162155.2 Triticum dicoccoides | reverse complement strand
CATGTTCTTCCTCGTTCTTAGAGTAGATGAGTATATCATCGAGATAAACTACGACGAATTTATCCAAATACTCCATGAAGATTGAGTTCATTAACCGAGAAAAGGTGGCTGGAGCGTTGGTTAAACCGAAGGACATGACGGTGTACTCGTATTGGCCATAACGAGTAACAAAGGCCGTTTTAGGAATGTCCCCGTTTCTGATTTTGATTTGATGGTAGCCCAACCTCAAATCCATCTTAGAGAAGACTGAAGATCCAGCGAGCTGATCATACAGGTCGTTGATCCTGGGAAGCGGGTATTTGTTCTTGATTGTGACCAAATTGACAGGTCGGTAATCTACAACCATTCGGTCCGTACCATCCTTCTTCTTAACGAATAGGACGGGGCAAGCCCATGGAGATGAACTAGGGCGGATGAAACCCTTTTTCAAGGACTCATCGAGTTGTTTCTTAAGCTCGGCTAGTTCTAGGGGTGCCATCTTATAAGGTCTTCTAGCAATCGGAACGGTTCCGGGGATGAGGTCTATTACGAATTCAACATCCCTGTCAGGTGGAACACCTGGCAATTCCTCTGGAAAGACATCCGGGAAGTCACGGACTACCGGAACGTCCTCAAGGTCTGGCAAAGGGCTGGCGTTAAGAGAATATAATTGTCGCTTGGCTATTCGGGTCAAGACATTAACTATCTTCCCCGAAGGATGGGTGAGTTGAACAGTCCTAGAGAAGCAATCAATTTTGACTTGATGAGCTGACATCCAGTCCATACCCAAAATGATATTAATATCTGAAGATTTAAGGGCTATCAAGGATGCAAGGAAAACAAGTCTGTCGACTTGGATTTCATTTCCATAACTTACCCTAGAGGTCTGCCATCTAGACCCAGGGGTAGAGATTTCCATAGTGGATGGCAAGTCACAGAATGCAACGTTATGCAAACGAGCATAATTTTCAGATATAAAAGAATGAGAGGCTCCTGTATC
>NW_021234093.1:0-2788 GCF_002162155.2 Triticum dicoccoides | reverse complement strand
GGATAGATGTCATCCACTCATAGTACGGGAGGCGCCTATGATACGTCGGCACGTGGCAAGGACCAACAGTGGCCCATTCCGGTGAAAAAGGCCGGCCCAGTAAAAATTAGCAGGTTGGCCCATATAAGGCCTACTTGTTCTCAGGTCCATTTAATCCCATGGCCCATACAAGATGTGTCAATTCGGCCCGTCGACGACCTGTTAACGATTTGATACCATTGCAACCCATCGTCAGTTCGAGCCCGTTAATAGCCTGCTATATATTTGGGCTCAATATCGGCCCAATGTGGTTTTGGCCCATTGGTGGCCCATTCAAGGGATGGGCCAATTTTCAGGATGTACATCTTTCGCCCTTTTAGCGACCCATTTAAATGTTGGGCCAATTTCCATCCCGGTGTGACTTTTAGCCTGTTAACGGCCATAAATGAGTTGGGCCACTTGCAGTCGGACCAGAGTTTTGGCCTTTTAACAGCCCATGCTCTTCATGGTCCAATACTGTCAGGACCCTGATCCTATGTCACACCGATCTAGCATGTAACACATCATATCACTTTGTGGCCTCACGGAGGGTATTCCCACGGGTGCCACCTTACCTGTCCTGGGACCGTTTGCGCCTTTTGGCTCATATATATGATAGTGCCGCTAGCATCCATATGACAAAGAACCCGGGCTGACATGACTAGTCATGGACCCAGAGTGGCGCTAACTTACAGGGACGGGCATACATGACCCAACAACGAACGTGTCGATCAACAACGTATGAACCCAAGTTGTAGCAAGCTACATGGACTTAAAGGAACAACGTGTGAAATTTCCCCAAAGGGACAAACACAAGAACGTACAAGGACACATGCCGGCCAACCTAAGTGTTCCAGAGCAGTAGCAAGCTACTATGGCTCAATGGAAGCACTAGGAGACATTTCCCGGTAAGAGAGGCTACCAAGGATGAAAAACTAGCTTGTCAGATCCCACACATACCAAGCATTTCAAATCATACACACAATATGCTCGATATGTGCAAATACAACATGGCATCACAACATAACTCTATGACTCAAAGTATTTATTCAATAGGCTCCGAGGAGCGAAATATTACAAACGTGGGTCTCATGACCCAACATTCAGAGCATACAAATCAAAGCACATGCGTAAGCTTAGCATGTCTGAGTATAGAAAACTACAAATGAAAAGGGCCGAGAAGCCTGACTATCTACCACATCCTGCAAAGGGCACAAGATCGTAGCTGAGGTAACAAGCTAAACATCGAAGTCCATGTGGAACTACTAGCGAGGCTGAAGTCTCTTTGCAAAAACATAAATTAAGCAAACGTGAGTACAAATGTACCCAGCAAGACTTACATCAGAACTAGCTACATATGCATCATTATCAACAAAGGGATGGTGAGGTTTAACTGCAGCAAGCCAGCTCTGACTCAGTGGCTAACCTGAACTACAACTGCAAGCAACTCTTCTGAGGTGGCGCACACGCGTCCACATATTCACCATATTAATACACCACTATGGATCCGCTCCCGTCTCCCTACGAGAACGCCATCCATAGCACTCACACTTATCTTGCGCATTTTAGGGTATCCACTTTCACTTGTCTATGAACTATATAGGCAACCCAGAGGTCCTTTACTGTGGATGCAGCTATTCGAATAGATCATTTATAACCCTGCAGGGGTGTACTTCTTCACACATGTTTCCACCACTTAGCGTCTGCACACGACATGTGCTCGGCAGACTTGAAGCGAAAGTCGACGTGGGTGTAGACCACGACCTTACTAACCACACAAGTCTCTCGTGCAGGTTTATCGCTTATTCAGGTTCCATCTATAGGGAGTTCGACCGAAGTTTCCACATACGGCCCCGAACGATGTGTGCATGGTTCCCGAGACACCAAACGGGTGCCTGGTACACCATGCCACGTGCCTACCGCATCACAGCCCACCCCTCGAGTCAGTACTGCACACATCCTCCAGCAAACTACAAACACCAGAAACTACTTGCAACTCCTGGACAGAGGACAGGGGCGGTTAATAAGTCAAGCGGGGTCATATTTCAGGGCCCAACGTGTGGTAGTAGCTGTTTCATGGATCACAAACACAGAACTCAGTTCCTGAGGATAGCTTCAATGAGACAACCCACCATGTACTCCTACATGGCCTCTCACCTCTACCTTTACCAAATCGTGTTCACACACTTAGCTCACACACAGTAGGACATGCTCATCACCATTCCAATTCATCCCCGATGAATCAGACCTGACTCAACTCTAAGCAGTAGCAGGCATGACAAACAAGCATGAATGAGTAGGCACATCAGGGCTCAAACAACTCCTACTCATGCTAGTGGGTTTCATCTATTTATTGTGGCAATGACAGGTCATGCAAAGGAGAAGGGGTTCAACTACCGCAACATGTAATAGATGTATCGTTGTTGTCCTGATGCAGTAAAAGAGAGCAGGAGTGAGAGAGTGGGTGTCGGTGTCAAAACTGGCGGATCTTGGGTAGGGGGTCCCGAACTGTGCGTCTAGGCGGATGGTAACAGGAGACAAGGGACACGATGTTTTTACCCAGGTTCGGGCCCTCTCGATGGAGGTAAAACCCTACTCCTGCTTGATTAATATTGATGATATGGGTAGTACAAGAGTGGATCTACCACGAGATCAGAGAGGCTAAACCCTAGAAGCTAGCCTATGGTATGATTGTTGTTCGTCCTACGGACTAAAACTCTCCGGTTTATATAGACACCGGAGAGGGCTAGGGTTACACAGAGTCGGTTAC
>NW_021234092.1:0-1258 GCF_002162155.2 Triticum dicoccoides | reverse complement strand
GACTGGCGCTGCGTTAATACAGTTGTAGGTTTCTAGTTCGGTTGGCTTGGAACGCTAGAATCCTGAATGAGGTCAGTAGTTCGAATCACGCTTCCGCTTTTTTTTTCGATTTTTTTCGCTCGACCTATGATATTTGGGCCGGCCCGTTTGCGTGCCGCGATGAACGGACGCTGACGGGCGGCATATAGGAGCACCTCAGGAGGGCATAGGAAACAGGAGGAGCTCGATCGCCTGCTTCATCCCTTGCGGGAGAAGGTAGAATTCTTAAAAAAAAACTAAAACAACTTCTTTTTTTGAGAAACAAAACTGAAACAACCTGAGGGGCTTGATCACAACGTACGTGTGAAGGCCCAAGTGGAGGAACGCAGACCCAAGTCAGCTGATACGAACCTTTTTTAATATCCGATATGAAACTTTGCTCTACAAATTAGTACCGCCTCATGTATTTCACGTAACGTAGGATCAGATGCGGGACGAAATCAAGAATATCGCTTTGCTTTAATAATAGGTATAAATATAGATATAAATATAGATATAGATATATCAGTTTTGTAAACCATGGTCTTGGGAATGTGTAATACACTGGAAAATATTTGATCTAGAAAAACAACTAGATTCAAAGATTTTTGAGCTAAAAGAAAATTGTATACTCCGAGTTAGCAATGATGAACAACACTAACGAGAAAAAGTCAATGAAACAAGACATAAAAAATAGCAAAACAAGAGGTTTTACCCGGTTGCTTTCTAACTTATCTGTTCCAGGCTCCAACTACAAATATTATGTAACCACAAATAACAGAAGTTAGACGTATACATGTGTGCAACTACAAATCTATTATCTATTACCTACTAATAAAGGGTCTATTAAGCCCGTCCGTCATCATGCCTTTTGCAGAAAACCCCCTGCAATTTCATGAATTCAACCCGCGGTCCTATTTTAAGTGAATATAGAATAGCAAAATATTTCATTTTATCAAAAAAAACTCAATATTTTGGTTAATCGATCCACGCTCCTACTTTAAGTAAGTCCAGAAAACCTTTCACCTTTTACAAAAGAAACCTTGGTATTTTAGCTAATAAACTCGCAGTCCATGGACAGATTTAAATAGTTTTAAAAATGTCCTTATCTTTTAAACCGTAACTCTAATTTTATCATGTTAAGTATGAAAATTTATTACAAAAATATGTAGAATCTGAATATGATGCTATTTAGGATGCAATCTTAATCAATAACACATGATCTGTCTTTTTTCGTACC
>NW_021234091.1:0-489 GCF_002162155.2 Triticum dicoccoides | reverse complement strand
AGGGTGGCACTGGTGTTGCGTGCTCGTCTCGGCGTCCGTCGTCGCTATCGCGACGACGTCCGCATCGACTCGCGTTTTTCTAAGACAGGGTGACACTGGTGTCCCGTGCTCGTCTCGTCGTCCGTCGTCGCTACTGCGATGACGTCCGCCTCGACTCGCGTTACGTTAAGGCAGGTTGGCAATGGTGTCACCTGCTCGTCTCGGCGTCCGTCGTCGCTATCGCGACGACGTCCACCTCGACTCGTGTTACGCTAAGACAGGGTGACACTGGTGTCACGTGCTCGTCTCGGCGTCCATCGTCGCTACCGCGACGACGTCCGCCTCAACTCGCGTTACGCTAAGATAGGGTGACACTGGTGTCCCGTGCTCGTCTCGTTGTCCGTCGTCGCTACCGCGACGACGTCCGCCTCGACTCGCGTTACGCTAAGACAGGTTGGCAATGGTGTCACGTGCTCGTCTCGGCGTAGTCGTCGCTACCGCGACGACGTC
>NW_021234090.1:0-1177 GCF_002162155.2 Triticum dicoccoides | reverse complement strand
GGAATAGGATATAATCTACAATGTTCAGACCACCATACACATGCAAAACTAGTGAAAGCACAAACAGCAGCAGCAACCCGTCTCTCCTCGGGATATTGTAAACATGTAAAACGTTGTTCAATTTCTAACTCCCAAGTAAGATATATATCAGGAACATATCTACCCTCAAATGGTGGAATATTCAATTTCAGTTTAGGAATATGCACATCATCTCGTACCTGAGGTGGTGGTGCAGGCCTACCATTACGAATATATACCTGAGGTCGACCTGCTGGTGGTGGTGCTGGTGGGTGCACGTAGTTCTGATTTTGATCAACCTCATCCTCATAATCGCCCGCATACTCATCATCCTCCTGGGTACCAGCAGCAGCAGTAGCAGGAGCCAAAGAAGCATCAATAACAGGAACAGCAGCACCAGAAGTTTGGCCATCCTCAATAGGAACACGCTTCGCTCGTCCATACTAATTCGGAAGGATGCGTTGTTGTTGGTGTTGCAGAGGTGCGATAGGTGCAGCCGGCGGTGGTGGTAAACACGCGAGCAATTCATTAAACTTGCTATCAAGCTTTGTTTCGAACGTCTTCTCCATGCCATCTATCTTCTCCATGGCCTCGTCAAATCTGTTTAGCACATCTTGCACCTGTCAACTCACCATTTGCTGAAATTTATCATGTAGCTGTTTGTTCGTCAGGTTCTCCCAATCAGTCTCATCGGCTTGTGATCCTACCATGGTTAGCAGAAAATAGAAACACACAAGAATATGATCCTACAGACTACTAAGAAGTGGTGGTGGTGTATCACAAACCCGTCAAGCAAAACTCAAATTCTTACCAGTTCTTACCCAGCAGCAGGCGGTGATCGGCAACCGTTGTAGTCAAAACTCTCAAAGCTTGGATAGAGCGATTACCAGGGAGAGTCAAACACACGACGTAGATGTATGTGGAGCTGGGAAGGCTTATAATATGGTAGCAAAAAGGGTTAGCAATAATCAATTCAGAGATGCAAAGTTGAATAAACGCTCAACAACGGTACTGTGCTGGTCCTAGGCTAGACCGTGCTAGAGACGCGAGCCTAGAACACTAACAAAATCACGGCGCTGCACGTAAACAAGGAAAAAGCACACTCTGGAATTTTTTTTTGCTCTTTTTTTTGCGCTTTTTTTTGCGCTGCTTTTTTTTT
>NW_021234089.1:0-910 GCF_002162155.2 Triticum dicoccoides | reverse complement strand
TACTTTGGAAAGACGATCGACCACGACGAAAATAGCATTATTCCCTCTCTTGGTCCTGGGAAAACCGGTAATGAAATCCATACCAATTCTATCCCATTTCCATTCAGGAATAGCTAGGGGTTGAAGGGTGCCAGCAGGCCGTTGATGCTCTGCTTTTACACGACGACAGACGTCGCAATTAGCAATATACTGAGCAATTTCTCTCTTCATCCTAGTCCACCAGAACCTCTGGCGTAGGTCCTGATACATCTTAGTACTACCGGGATGAATGGTGAGAGGAGATTCATGAGCCTCCTTAAGGATCAACTGCCGTAGATGCTGGTTCTTGGGAACCACTAGACGGTTCTCAAAGTACACAACACCCTGATCATTTGTGGAGAAACAACTAGCACCTCCGCTAGCAATGTTCTCTTTGATTTTAGATATTCCCTTATCTCGCTTTTGGGCAGCGATGATTTGATTCGTAAGAGTAGGTTTTGCCACCAAGGTGGAAAGAAAACCTTGAGGTACAATGTGAAGGTTTAGCTTCCGAAATTCCTCATGGAGAAGCGGTTGACTTTGTTGTAACATCAGGTTGTTACAATAAGATTTACGACTTAGCGCATCAGCCATGACGTTGGCTTTCCCTGGGGTGTAGGTTATCCCTAAGTCGAAGTCTGTGATCAATTCAACCCAACGTCTTTGCCTGAGGTTCAGATCCGGTTGGGTGAAGATGTACTTCAAACTTTGGTGATCAGTGAATATTTCGCAACGATTACCGAGGAGGTAATGTCGCCAGGTCTTAAGTGCATAGACTACAGCTGCAAGCTCTAGATCATGAGTAGGATAATTCTCCTCGTGTGGGTGCAATTGCCGTGAAGCGTAGGCAATTACGTGTCGATCTTGCATGAGAATGCAACCTAGTCCTTGT
>NW_021234088.1:0-2788 GCF_002162155.2 Triticum dicoccoides | reverse complement strand
GGATAGATGTCATCCACTCATAGTACGGGAGGCGCCTATGATACGTCGGCACGTGGCAAGGACCAACAGTGGCCCATTCCGGTGAAAAAGGCCGGCCCAGTAAAAATTAGCAGGTTGGCCCATATAAGGCCTACTTGTTCTCAGGTCCATTTAATCCCATGGCCCATACAAGATGTGTCAATTCGGCCCGTCGACGACCTGTTAACGATTTGATACCATTGCAACCCATCGTCAGTTCGAGCCCGTTAATAGCCTGCTATATATTTGGGCTCAATATCGGCCCAATGTGGTTTTGGCCCATTGGTGGCCCATTCAAGGGATGGGCCAATTTTCAGGATGTACATCTTTCGCCCTTTTAGCGACCCATTTAAATGTTGGGCCAATTTCCATCCCGGTGTGACTTTTAGCCTGTTAACGGCCATAAATGAGTTGGGCCACTTGCAGTCGGACCAGAGTTTTGGCCTTTTAACAGCCCATGCTCTTCATGGTCCAATACTGTCAGGACCCTGATCCTATGTCACACCGATCTAGCATGTAACACATCATATCACTTTGTGGCCTCACGGAGGGTATTCCCACGGGTGCCACCTTACCTGTCCTGGGACCGTTTGCGCCTTTTGGCTCATATATATGATAGTGCCGCTAGCATCCATATGACAAAGAACCCGGGCTGACATGACTAGTCATGGACCCAGAGTGGCGCTAACTTACAGGGACGGGCATACATGACCCAACAACGAACGTGTCGATCAACAACGTATGAACCCAAGTTGTAGCAAGCTACATGGACTTAAAGGAACAACGTGTGAAATTTCCCCAAAGGGACAAACACAAGAACGTACAAGGACACATGCCGGCCAACCTAAGTGTTCCAGAGCAGTAGCAAGCTACTATGGCTCAATGGAAGCACTAGGAGACATTTCCCGGTAAGAGAGGCTACCAAGGATGAAAAACTAGCTTGTCAGATCCCACACATACCAAGCATTTCAAATCATACACACAATATGCTCGATATGTGCAAATACAACATGGCATCACAACATAACTCTATGACTCAAAGTATTTATTCAATAGGCTCCGAGGAGCGAAATATTACAAACGTGGGTCTCATGACCCAA
The DNA here is from genome assembly GCF_002162155.2 of Triticum dicoccoides. Lineage (NCBI taxonomy): Eukaryota > Viridiplantae > Streptophyta > Magnoliopsida > Poales > Poaceae > Triticum > Triticum dicoccoides. The sequence continues at coordinate 1,670 of NW_021234088.1, read as the reverse complement.
CATTCAGAGCATACAAATCAAAGCACATGCGGAAGCTTAGCATGTCTGAGTATAGAAAACTACAAATGAAAAGGGCCGAGAAGCCTGACTATCTACCACATCCTGCAAAGGGCACAAGATCGTAGCTGAGGTAACAAGCTAAACATCGAAGTCCATGTGGAACTACTAGCGAGGCTGAAGTCTCTTTGCAAAAACATAAATTAAGCAAACGTGAGTACAAATGTACCCAGCAAGACTTACATCAGAACTAGCTACATATGCATCATTATCAACAAAGGGATGGTGAGGTTTAACTACAGCAAGCCAGCTCTGACTCAGTGGCTAACCTGAACTACAACTGCAAGCAACTCTTCTGAGGTGGCGCACACGCGTCCACATATTCACCATATTAATACACCACTATGGATCCGCTCCCGTCTCCCTACGAGAACGCCATCCATAGCACTCACACTTATCTTGCGCATTTTAGGGTATCCACTTTCACTTGTCTATGAACTATATAGGCAACCCAGAGGTCCTTTACTGTGGATGCAGCTATTCGAATAGATCATTTATAACCCTGCAGGGGTGTACTTCTTCACACATGTTTCCACCACTTAGCGTCTGCACACGACATGTGCTCGGCAGACTTGAAGCGAAAGTCGACGTGGGTGTAGACCACGACCTTACTAACCACACAAGTCTCTCGTGCAGGTTTATCGCTTATTCAGGTTCCATCTATAGGGAGTTCGACCGAAGTTTCCACATACGGCCCCGAACGATGTGTGCATGGTTCCCGAGACACCAAACGGGTGCCTGGTACACCATGCCACGTGCCTACCGCATCACAGCCCACCCCTCGAGTCAGTACTGCACACATCCTCCAGCAAACTACAAACACCAGAAACTACTTGCAACTCCTGGACAGAGGACAGGGGCGGTTAATAAGTCAAGCGGGGTCATATTTCAGGGCCCAACGTGTGGTAGTAGCTGTTTCATGGATCACAAACACAGAACTCAGTTCCTGAGGATAGCTTCAATGAGACAACCCACCATGTACTCCTACATGGCCTCTCACCTCTACCTTTACCAAATCGTGTTCACACACTTAGCTCACACACAGTAGGACATGCTCATCACCATTCCAATTCATCCCCGATGAATCAGACCTGACTCAACTCTAAGCAGTAGCAGGCATGACAAACAAGCATGAATGAGTAGGCACATCAGGGCTCAAACAACTCCTACTCATGCTAGTGGGTTTCATCTATTTATTGTGGCAATGACAGGTCATGCAAAGGAGAAGGGGTTCAACTACCGCAACATGTAATAGATGTATCGTTGTTGTCCTGATGCAGTAAAAGAGAGCAGGAGTGAGAGAGTGGGTGTCGGTGTCAAAACTGGCGGATCTTGGGTAGGGGGTCCCGAACTGTGCGTCTAGGCGGATGGTAACAGGAGACAAGGGACACGATGTTTTTACCCAGGTTCGGGCCCTCTCGATGGAGGTAAAACCCTACTCCTGCTTGATTAATATTGATGATATGGGTAGTACAAGAGTGGATCTACCACGAGATCAGAGAGGCTAAACCCTAGAAGCTAGCCTATGGTATGATTGTTGTTCGTCCTACGGACTAAAACTCTCCGGTTTATATAGACACCGGAGAGGGCTAGGGTTACACAGAGTCGGTTAC
>NW_021234087.1:0-389 GCF_002162155.2 Triticum dicoccoides | reverse complement strand
GCGGTGATTCCTGACGGTGTTTGCTATACTGATCCGTCTCGTACATGTGCCTTTCCTCGGTGTTTGGTGCTCGTCCGTCTGTGCTATCGTCCCCTGTGGCGTCTCTCGCACGTGGTGATTGTCACTCTACATCGACTCCTCCTGCGACTTTCATCGGTGATTATCGTTCTACACCGGCTCCTCTCGCGGCTCCCATCGGCTGTGTTGATGCATATGACTCTATTGACCCGCGTCTTTCTTTGGCGCTTGGGGCTTGTCTGCATGTGCCTTCGTCTCCTCACCGGCCTCTATGGATGATGTTGGTTATGCTATGTCGCCTCCTCTGGCGGCTTCCACAGGTGGTGGTGGGCCTGGTGGCCGCTCCTCTCCCAGTGCTACTGTGTCGTCTA
>NW_021234086.1:0-386 GCF_002162155.2 Triticum dicoccoides | reverse complement strand
GAGCTACTTGCTTGCTGTTCTTGGGACACTGCCTGGCGTAATGTCCGGTTTGACCACAACTGAAACATGTATTGTTGCGCTGACAGTCTTCACGCACCGGGCTGGTCACGACATTCTTGACTTGTGTAGCAGTCTTGTTGACATTCTGCTGCCAATTTGGTTTGTATTCCACCTGGTTCTGTTGCCAAGTACGAGCCTTTTGCACTGGTTGCATATCCTTCTTTGGCTCGAATTTGCACTTGTGGTCATTAGCAGCCGTCTTGTGGTTGTGTAGGAGCTTGTGTTCCCTTTCGGTGATGAGGGCCTTGTTCACCAGCGTCAGGAAGTCTGGGAAATCAAACATGCTGAGGGTGCACCTGAGATGTTGATTCAGGCCTCCAAGGAAC
>NW_021234085.1:0-5852 GCF_002162155.2 Triticum dicoccoides | reverse complement strand
CCCCCCTCGCGCCAGCCTCCCACACATTGCCGCCTCCCCAACCTCAACCCTGGCCACCTCCTTGCCGAGTCCCTACGCCATGTCCAAGGCTCGTGTCGTGTGTCTGGCGACTTTCCGGAAGTCTATTGTATCTACGCGAATTTTTGAGACTCCCGGATGACTTTTTTGCAAAATGCTCAAGAACTCCGGGGAGCCGTTGGATCTCCCAGAAGTCCGTATCATGGTATCACCTAACACATGGTATCACCTGATATCTTCCCCATGGTACAGTCGCACGGCACCGTACCCTACCCATGGTCATTAAGTGTGCTGCGAAGGCACCTTGACTTGGGAATTTGCCCATTTGCTTCCTTCCTTCCTTCCTTCCATGTAAGCCTGATGTTCAGTGATTTCCTCATCCAAAACTGCAGGTAAAATAATCACAAGGAGATTTGCAAAAGATTTGCACATTAGTTGTTAGTCAATATATCATCATTTTCATGACAGAGATATGGTTTAAACACGGATAAAGATGGGAGTGTATGTTTTGCACGCATCATATATTTACCAATTTGGAGTCAAACTTTAGAAAGCTTGGCCCCCATCCCAGCCCTAGTTAAAAGATTACAACCCTATATCATGTTCCTCTCCCACCGCCCGCCGCCATCTCACCCCCATCTTCTCATCCGTCGGTAAATGAGAGAAACAATACATAAAGATACATCGTTTGCTAGCGCAACAACCTAGGGTGTATATATATATTTAAAAGCATAGTGTTGGGAAGATGATAAGGAGATCCACCCTCAGCCGTGCAAAATAAAAGCTATATTTGATAATAAGTTAACCCTAAAAAAACTGAATAGTTATAGTAAATAGATAATAATAGTAGTATTTAAAAGCATTGATATGGTAGAATCATGATTCAACCACGATAGAAGGGTCTGGCTACGTGTCAGTTGACTAATTCTTAGGGCCAGTCACTTTTTCTTTATACGTAGGATTCATCCAGTTGGTGGCAACGCTTGGCTGGCTGCGGGTACATGCAAGTATACGTTCAAGAAATTGTTCGCATGTCATGCATGGATGATGGTGGGTCCCACTAACATGCATGCATTTGAACTTTTCAGCCGGAAGGAGATGAGTACATGCATTACACATAAGTGCACATAACACGTTTTTATAAGTTCTAAAAAATTATACGTGATATAAAAATTAACAAAATAGATATAATGAATTTTCCTAAGCAAGAATATATTAGTAGCAATGGAATTGCCCATTAAGAATAAAGAAAGTAAAAAAAACTTGATAATACGCAAAGAATAAACATATAATAGTTCATTTTTCACAATCTAGTACTCCCTCCGTTCCTAAATATAAATCTTTTGAGAGATTTCAATATGGACTACATACGGAACATAATGAGTGGATCTACACTCTAAAATATGTTATACATCCGTATGTAGTTCATATTGGAATCTCTAAGAAGACTTATATTTAGTAACGGAGCATAATTTACACACATATTGTATAGTGCTTGCATTTATAATTACACAGAGAAAAATAAAAAATTAAGTTGTTTAAGAAATAATGAATTAGTGGCTTTAGTATTCCCTTTTAAGAAGAAGGAAGTTCAAAAAGACCGAATCTTCACACAATTTATACATAAAATACATTTTTCATAATATGCAAGAATAAACATATAACAGTGGAATGATATTGATATTGCACTCAAAGAAAGAAAATGGAATAAAAAACCAGAATAATCAAAATAATGTTTTTTTCTCGGAAAGAATGAAACCCTTCAAGAAGAAAGAAAATGAAAAAAACTAAAACAAAATAAAAACAAGGAAATTTTCTAGGGAATAACGAACCCCTTTAAGAAAAAATAAAGAAAGGAAAAAATAATCACACAAGTTTTCCCTGAAATTGCACTTAGTAATATGGAAAAAAGGAACACAAAATATTGCAATTTTGCACTCTACTATAATTTTCACACATGTTTTATAGTACTTGCGTGTTTACTTACTTAAACACACAAAAATGAAAAATAACATTTTCTAAAAAGAATGAAGTAGAGGCGTTGGTATCAACCTCTAAGAAGAAATGAATAAAAAATAAATCATGCTAAAATTTGCACACAATTTACACATAAATTGCATGTTTTATATATATGCAGGAACAAATATATAATAATAGAATTCACATAAAAAATAAGTTCCAAGGCAGGAATGAATTACTGTCATTGGTATTACCCTTAGATAAGAAAGAAAGTGAAATAAAATTTAAATAAAAAATTTCCTTACAATTAGTATGAAAATGCACTTTTTATAATATATGTAAGAAGAAACATATTTTAGTGAAATTTCCATACTCTAATAGGACGGTATACATGTAATACTTGCGTGCATACATTTACACACACTCAACATCTAAAACACACATAAAGAAAAGAAAAAGAAAACTGAACAAAACAAAACACAAAAAGAACAAAAAACAAAAGCATTTTACTTTAGCACACTAAATCAACGGCAACAAATTCGACTAACCGAAGATGAAAAATTCAGTCGTCTGACATATAGCTAAAGTGAAAGAAAACTGATGACAATGAGATGGACAAAAACTGATGATAACAAAATATGTTGAATGAATCATGTTGAATTTGGATACTAGCCGCACAGCACAGATGCGCAGGCTATTGCCTATTGGCCTTGGTTCACCACCACGGCCATGAACTCGTCATCCGCGATGAGCCTTGCAAGAGCCTCCGGAGCCAGGCAAAGCTCCATGCCGATTCCACCTTCGCGCCCCAGCTCGTACACGGTGGCCCTTCCGTCAACCTTGTTCCCGCCGCCGCTCTGCACCGCCACCGGCCTCCCCCACCCAAAGTCGTTACCGAACACGTCGAACCGCGGCGAGTTGCCCGTCACCAGCAGCGCCGGGTGCCACCACCCGACCAGGTACGCGAACCGTGGCTCCGTGTGCCACGCCGCCGTGGACCCAACCAGGGCCGCCTCATCGCACGACGCCACCGCGCGGTTCAGCCGCCACGCCGCCGGACACAGGCCACCGCGGAGGATCTCGCCGGCGGCCACCTTCGCCGTCGCGCACCGCACCATGGAGTTGCCCGAGTATAACTGGGGCACGCGCTTCACTCGACCCCGGCAGCTGACCGCCAACGTGTAGGAGGTCTCCTGCTCCGGCCGGAGGCGCCGGGCGCGGGTCACGGCGAGCCACAGGTGCGCGAGCAGGGACTGCAGCGAGGAAACGGTGGCCGTGCCTGATATCTCGGCGTTGGCTCTCGCTTTGAGGCTCCTGATGCTCTCCGCGGAGAATGCCAAGAAGCATTCCTCCACGGGTGGGCCGTGGAACCGCCGCACGGCGTGATCCAGCGTCGGGAATGGAAGCGGCACGGGAACCGGGCAGCCGTCCGGGAACCACCGCTCCAGCACGGGCTCCGGCGTGGTGATCGCCTCGCTGCTGCCGTTCCAGCTGCTGCGGCTGATCTCGGACCACCTGTTGAACAGGTGCCAGAATGCAGTCCCGTCCGCGACGCCATGGTTGAGCGACATGGCCACGAACACGCCGTCTGCGAGCTCGGTGACCTGGGCGGCGAGGACTGGGATGCGGGAGTCGATGCGGCTGCCCACGGCGGCGTCGGCGCCGACCAGCCCGTTGAGAGGGAAGAAGGACCAGACCACGCGAGGGATACTCAGCGAGCCAGCCACGTCGGCGACGGTGGTGTCTGCCGCCACGGCGTGGACGAACTCGGCGCCCTCACCGGTGCATTGCAGCGAAACGGTGACGCTGCCGCCGGTGTGTTCCTTGGTGGCGAGGCGGCCGGCGTAGGGGTAGAAACGTGCCAGTGCGCGCGCCAAGGACTGCGCCAGCTGGTCGACCATGTGCTCTGCCGTCGTCGGCGTCGGTGGCCGGGGCAGGAGGACGCCCATCTGGATGTAGTCGACGGTGAGCATCTGCAGGTCCCACGGCGTGAGGTGCACCGTCTCAGTCGACTTTGGTTTCGTCGTCGTCGTCTCCCCGTCGCTTGCCGGCCGCACCATTCGCCGAGACATGATGCGGACGCCGTGCTGGCACGCAGATGCTGAGGCCTCCGTCGCCATCACCTCGCCGTGGCCACAACGCAGAGGGAGACGATGCTAGCTGGTTTAATCAGCTGGATATGGTCAAAGATGGTGTGCGCTCGCCCGTGTGATGGATTTGTTTGGGAGAATCAAGGGGGGAGGATATAGTCTTGGCCGTAAGTTTTCCGCAAAAATAAAAAAAGCTTTGGGGTAACCAAGAAATCTGTGGCTAATAAGACATTCATGGAAAGCTCCACATTATCTCTACTTGTAAAGGGGGACTTGGGAGTCCCCCGAAAATCCTATACTTACGGGCAATACCCACGGTAACACACCTAAGGACTCCTCTCTCCACTACCCATCCCCCCGATATGGGGCTCATCCCATCTAGACTTCCAATTAAATTTCAACAGATCAGTGTGTAACTTTTTTTTTTGAAACTTCAAGACTTTATTCCTCATATCAGAGACAAATCGTTTACAATAGCTTGAGAAATAAAGTCCGGGATGTAAGCTTCCCAGAATAAGGAAGATCTAATGCTAAAAGAGTGGCTAGCTAAGATATGAGCAGCCTCATTAGCTTCACGAAAACAGTGGGAGTATTCAGCATTTGCAAAGTCAAGAGAAAGCTCTCTGCATTCCAAAATAGTGGCTATATTGGATCCAGTATAATCTTGATTCTGCACTGAGTCCACCACGAAACTGCTATCCGATTCAACTTGAACTTTGTTGCATCCAATCCTGCCAGCTAAATATAAACCGTTACGAATTGCTAGAGTTTCAGCTGCATCAACGCTCGAGACCTGAGGAAGATACCAAGTGGCTGCTGTTATAACAGTCCCTCGTTGGTCGCGTGCAATAGCTCCTGTAGCTCCTGACAGAGAATCGGCCTGGAAAGCAGCATCAACATTAACTTTTATCACATCATTTGCCGGCCGCTTCCATATGTGATCCTACTTCCTCTCTGAATACTTGCTAGAGTATGCTCGAGTAAAATTGGTCGCTAGCACTCGAATTGATATTGCTACTTTTTCTGCTGTTTGGATCGATTCTTTCTTCACATGTTGACGCCTCTGCCACCAGAGATACCATGCCGCCACCAGAATGAGTTCAGGCATTGGTACTCCGTCGGAACTGCCTTGAGCCCGACTTAGAATCTCTGTTGTAACTGATCCCGACCTGTCCTGCATAACCGCGTCCTCAATCACGTTCTGTACTCCCAATTCTTTCTAGACTTCCTGTACTCTATTGCATGTAAATAAGCAATGTTGGATATCTTCCAGCCCAAACGCACAGAAAGGGCACTCTGGTGTAAGGGGGATGTGCCTATTAGCTAGTATGCCATAGCAAGGCAGTGAGCCATTCAAAGCTTTCCAAGCAAAGTGCTTGATCTTCCCAGGCAATTTAAGGTTCCATACTACCTGCCATATTGTGTTAGCTTGTGCATTTCCTTGGCCATCAGATCTAGCAAGCCGGTGTCCATATGTGTGTTCAAATTCCCTATGATAAGCTGACCGGACCGAGAACGTTCCTGACCTTATGTAATTCCATGCTATAAAATCCTCCATCACCTGAACATTTAAGGGTATTTGGAGGATCCTGTGAGCATCAACTGGAGAAAACACGTCTCGGATTAGTGCTTCGTCCCACTGCCCTTGATGAGGATCAATCAACTCTTCCACATATCTCAGCATCACAGATCCTCATGGAGTAATAACTTTCCGTGAAGGGCTCGATGGAATCCATGGGTCTTGCCATATATCTATCTGAGCTCCTGTACCCACTCTCCATATAC
>NW_021234084.1:0-1470 GCF_002162155.2 Triticum dicoccoides | reverse complement strand
GATGAAAAAACAAAACAAAAATCAATGTAGAGTGGGAGGTCGGACGAAGGGGTGGTGGGCGAAAAACTGAGTAAAAGATGAAACCTTAGGTTCTTTTTATGTAGTATATATAGATTTTTTTCTATTTTTTCATTGAACCTTTTGGAACCTTATACTCTTGTATGGCTTGGTGTGATAGATTCATCTATAAAGTGGGGCATATATAAGTATATAGCACCACAGTAATTTTCGCACAGTAAGGAGGAATTCCCCTTCCGCTTCACAATGGTAGTAGCTTTAGGTTAGCTTTAAGCTAAAGTTTTTGAAATATGTGCATACATATTTCTGAAAATTACTACAGCAACTACTACTATGACCGTAGTTCGTATTTCCTTCCCAAACTGTAACACCGAAGAGATATTCTTGAACTAGGAAATGGTTTCCAATTGGCACTTGTTTAAACAATACCTTCAAGAAACCCACCTCTATCTTGTTAGCACGTGCCGCCAACCCGAGTTTTATGTTTGAGTATTCCTTTTTATTTTAAGCAATATAGTAATTGTTAAGACTTTACAAGCATTGCATTGGATCAAGGACCAATGCATGTATTTGGTACATAGCGGTGCAATGATCGGATACAAACACTACATATAACAATATATAGTGTACGATATACAATCTGTATAGGTAAACGACTGTCATAACTCCACCATTATTTATAAGTTTGAATTCTTCAAACATCAATCGGGAGAATGTATAGAGAGTCCAAAGTATCTTTGAGTGACTCGGAGGTGGTGTATGCATCTTCACGCTTGTACATGAAATCCATCGTCCTTGCGAGATTGACTGCTCTTGACAAGACTGCGAATGGATGAGCCGTCGGCTGCATGAATCCTTCATTGATATCCATCCATGCTTCTTCAACTATCTGGTTAAGCCCTTCGTTTGCCTGCTGCACTGTGCACCCGTTCTCCTTTATGTAGGTCTGCACAGTAGATACCATGCTGCGAAGCTTGTTCCCGCTTCATTAACAGAAAAGGAAACAAAATTATTACATATGTTTTTTCCCCATGGAAACATAATATATTTTCACAGTGCAAAGATATACTCCCTCCGTCCCAAAATTCTTGTCTTAGATTTGTCTAAATACGGATGTATCGAGTCACATTTTAGTATTAGGTACATCCGTATCTAGACAAATTTAAGACAAGAATTTTGGGACGGAGGGAGTATATTACATCTATATGATAATCTTATTACCTCATGGGATGTAATGTCGTTCATAAACGGCCGATTATGCATACGGCTCTGATGATTCTTGGGTATGTCCAAGTCCATTGTACAGTCTCACTGGGCGTGACATCTCCCATTAATAGGAATGCAAGGTTTGATATGTGCATACATCCACTGCTACGAACAGATATTTGTAGGTGCTCTTCAAGGTTAGATGGGACGTATTGTTGATCACGCCATTTTACTTCAGCATTATAG
>NW_021234083.1:0-627 GCF_002162155.2 Triticum dicoccoides | reverse complement strand
GTCGGGGACGAGGTCCGGGTGGTGGTGGTGCTCCGGCGACGGTGGTGTGGATGGGGCGGCGTCCGGGCGGCGGGGTCGCGTCGAGGCGGCGGGGCAGCGTCGAGGCGGCGGGGCAGCGGCGTTGGGGCGGGGTCGAGGCAGCGTCGGGGCGGCGGGGCAGTGTCGAGGCGGCGGGGCAGCGACGTCGGGAGAGGAGAGGGGAAGGGGATCGAGGGCGAGGGCGAGGGAGAGAGAGGGGATAGGTTAATTTGGGCCAGGGAGGAAATATGGATGGGGGCGGCACAATACTAATGGCGCACCACCCCTCGGTACGCCATAAGTACATCCATACTAATGGCGCACCTCACCGTGGTGCGCCATTAGTAGTTTTTTTTTCTTATAGCAATGGCACAATACTAATGGCGCATCACCCCTCGGTGCGCCATAAGTACATCCATACTAATGGCGCACCTCACCATGGTGCGCCATTAGTATTTTTTTATAAGACAGTAATAATTTTTTAAACTTGTTTAAATCATAACAGTAATATTTTTTTATAAGACAGTAACAGTAATATTTTTTTATAAGACAGTAATAATTTTTTTAAAAATATCATCAAACAGTAATGCCGGTGGAGCGGGGGAGGGT
>NW_021234082.1:0-1627 GCF_002162155.2 Triticum dicoccoides | reverse complement strand
TGAGGACGCACGATAAAATGTCATTCTATATGCTTCACATCTGAATTTCTTATCAGCCATACTATGTCCTAACTTTGTTATAAGCTGTGACTGTCCCTATATGTGTCAAATGCTTATGCTTCACAACACTCTTGTGAAGCCTATCCTCCTAACTGCACTGTAGGGTACATCACCAAAAGCTTCAGAATGGATTATGGACAGTGGATGCACAAATCATATGACTGGTAATCGAAGTCTTCTCATGGACTCAACCTTACGTCCATCCGACAAAAGTCACATTACATTTGCTGACACTGGTAAAAGCAAGGTATTGGGTCTAGGTAGAGTTGCAATCTCAAAGGATCAACACATGGATAAAGTGATGCTTGTTGAATCCCTTGGTTTCAACTTAATGTCTGACTCAATGCTTTGTGACTTGAACATGATTATGATATTTGGCAAATATTGTTGCCTTGTACTAATGGAATCTAACAAATCTCTAGTCTTTGAAGGGTATCGAAAAGATGATCTATACATGGTAGATTTCTTAGCAGGTCCACAGCTTGCCGTATGTCTTCTCACAAAAGCTTCAGAATGCTGGCTCTGGCATCGAAGGCTAGGACATGCTGGCATGAGGAACTTACACTCACTCGTCAAGAAGAAGCATGTCATTAGCATCGAGGATGTCAAGTTCAAGAAGGATCATCTGTGTGGAGCCTGTGAAGCTGGAAAGATGACAAGGGCAAAGCACCCCTCGAAGACAATCATGACAACATCTCAACCCTTTGAGATGTTACACATGGACTTATTTGGACCTACGCACTACTCCACCCTCACAACAACTGCCTGTCTCTATGGCTTCGTCATTGTTGATGACTACTCAAGATACACATGGGTTCATATAATTCTTTACAAGACTGAAGTGCAAGATGTCTTCAGGCGCTTCGCAAATCGAGCAATGAACAATTATGGCATGAAGATCAAGCACATCAGAAGTGACAATGGCACTGAATTCAAGAACACTGGACTTGATCTGTATCTGGATACAATGGGAATCACTCATGAGTTCTCTGCTCCGTACACACCTCAGCAAAACGGCATTGTTGAGCGCAAAAACAGAACCCTCATTGAGATGGCTCGAACAATGCTAGATGAGTACAAGACACCAAGAAAGTTCTAGCCTGAAGCTATTGATACAACATGTCACATCATCAACCGTGTATACATTCATAAGCTTCTGAACAAAACATCATATGAGCTACTTACTGGCAAGAAGCCAAACGTCAGTTACTTCAGAGTATTTGGAGCAAGATGCTGGATAAAGGATCCCCATCACAAGTCAAAATTTGCAGCTAAGGCTCACGAAGGCTTCATGCTTGGCTATGGAAAGGATTCACACTCCTACAGAGTCTTCAACCTTTATCTATACAAAATCGTTGAAACTGTGGATGTGAAATTTGATGAAACCAATGGTTCACAGAGAGAGATTATGCCAAGTACACTGGATGAAACTCCTTCAAACGAGGCAATCAAGCTGATGGGAACTGGTGAAATCATGCCCTCTGAAGCACAACCTGAAGAGGAACTTATCATCTCTGCACCAAATCAACCTGAAGACAGTACTCAGACCGAAGACAATCCGTCCAAT
>NW_021234081.1:0-571 GCF_002162155.2 Triticum dicoccoides | reverse complement strand
GCATTTTTGCCTTCTGGTCTTGGTTTCTTCATATAGTGCTTTGTGCTGTAAATGATAAATTCGTAGCAGTTGGTTATTCTTTACATTTTTTAATTTAATTTTCTTTGGCTTTTGCTTCAGTTATCAATCTTTTGGGTTATTTTAGTTTTCCCGTCAATTTATATTCATGTACATTTTTAAAAATCTTTGTGAAGATTTTTTTTTAAAAATTGACCAATAATTTTGAAAAAATAGAAAAAGAAGAAACATACAAGAAATAAATAAAAAAACTAAAAACACATGAAGAGAAAACAGAAAAAAAGAAACAAAAATGCAAATGAAATCCTTCTAGAACATTCTTAAAATCAAGAAAACCACTTGTGTCAGTTAGGCCAGCCCACCAACCCTCCTTTTTGCGATTGCACCACACTCCGTGGCAACAAGCAACAAAATAGGATGATGAAGTCCGTCGACCACGAGGAGGAGCAGGATGAATCATCCATCTCCTCTGGCTTGGATCTCCGAATGAACCCTAGTCCGCCTGCTAGGATAGGGGATGAAATTCGGTGACTAGCTCTTCTCCTCTGTGGAA
>NW_021234080.1:0-1204 GCF_002162155.2 Triticum dicoccoides | reverse complement strand
TTCAAGAATAGCAACTGGGTGCTCACGATAAGAGAGATCTTCTTGGAGCTCAATGTCCTCGAAGTTGACGGTGCGGTCAGGAGTCTTGAAGCACTTTCGAAGCTGAGAGACATGGAACACATCATGAACATTTGCAAAGTTTGAAGGAAGCTCGAGTTGATAGGCGAGGTCGCCTCTCTTGCTGACAATCTTGAAAGGTCCCACGTATCTAGGGGCAAGCTTCCCTTTGATACCGAAGCGACGAGTACCTTTCATAGGAGAGACGCGGAGGTAAACATGATCTCCGATCTCGAAAGCCAGATCACGGTGCTTACTATCATAGTAGCTCTTCTGGCGGGACTGGGCTGCTTTGAGGTTATCACGAATGACTTTGCACATTTCTTCTGCTTCTGTGATTAAGTCATTACCCAGCAGCTGACGTTCACCGGTTTCAGACCAGTTGAGAGGGGTACGGCACTTCCTGCCATATAGGATTTCAAAGGGGGCCTTGCCCGAACTTGCTTGAAAGCTGTTGTTGTATGAGAATTCAGCATAAGGAAGACAGTCCTCCCACTTCATGTCGAAGGAGATCACACAAGCCCTGAGCATGTCTTCAAGAATTTGGTTGACACGCTCGACTTGACCGCTTGTTTGAGGATGGAAAGCTGTGCTGAAGCGGATGTTGGTGCCCATGGCCTTCTGAAAAGAATCCCAAAACTTGGAGGTAAAGATGCTGCCACGGTCTGAAGATATCACTTGAGGAATACCGTGCAGAGAGACAATGCGAGAGGTATGGAGTTCCGCCAATTGAGCTGCAGTGATTGACTCTTTGATAGGCAGAAAATGAGCCACTTTGGTGAGCTTGTCGATGACGACAAATATAGCATCATTGCCACGCTTGGACTTTGGAAACCCAGTCACGAAGTCCATTTCAATGTGGTCAAACTTCCATTCTGGAATGGCAAGAGGTTGGAGGAGACCAGCTGGCCTTTGGTGTTCTGCCTTCACTCTTCTGCAGACATCACATTCATTCACGAATTGAGCGATCTCGCGCTTCATTCGAGTCCACCAATAAGCTTGCTTGAGATCCTGATACATCTTCGTACTACCAGGGTGGATGGAGAGGAGAGAGTTGTGAGCCTCGTTCATGATCACCTTACGAAGTTCACCTTTGGGCACAACAATTCGATCCTCGAAGAAGAGAGTGTCCTTGTCATCAAGTCGG
>NW_021234079.1:0-670 GCF_002162155.2 Triticum dicoccoides | reverse complement strand
GGTTCTAGATTGGTTTTCGGTGGCTACAGAGGCTTATGGCGGCGGAACTCCCGATCTATTGTGCTCCCCGAAGTTTTTAGGGTATATGGGTATATATAGGAGGAAGAAGTACGCCGGTGGATCTCCGAGCTGTCCACGAGGCAAGGAGGCGCGCCCAGGGGGTGGGCGCGCCCCCCACCCTCGTGGGCATCCCAGAACTCTTCTGGTCCATCTCCGATACTCTGTGGGCTTCTTCTGGTCCAAAAATAAGTTCCGTGAAGTTTCAGGTCAATTGGACTCCATTTGATTTTCCTTTTCTGCAATACTCTAAAACAAGGAAATAACAGAAACTGGCACTGGGCTCTAGGTTAATAGGTTAGTCCCAAAAATCATATAAAATAACATATAAATGCATATAAAACATCCAAGGTTGATAATATAATAGCATGGAACAATAAAAAATTATAGATACGTTGGAGACGTATCAGCATCCCCAAGCTTAATTCCTGCTCGTCCTTGAGTAGGTAAATGATAAAAATAGAATTTTTGATGTGGAATGCTACCTAACATATTTCTCTAAGTAATTCTCTTTATTGTGGCAAGAATATTCAAATCCATAAGATTCAAGACAAAAGTTTAATATTGGCATAAAAATAATAATACTTCAAGCATACTAACAAAGTAATCATGT
>NW_021234078.1:0-436 GCF_002162155.2 Triticum dicoccoides | reverse complement strand
AGTGTAGTACAACATACCACGAATTACTGTGGTGTCCGGATACTTACGACTTCGCCAGGGGCTTGACCCTGGGTAGCCACTCATCGCCGCTGTAGGCGGCCGTCGTGGAGTTGTCCGGAAGGAATGTCTTGCCCTTCTTGGACCCTTTGGCCTCCCCGGTTGGGTCGGTCTTCCTTTTCTTGTCTCCCCCGGCTGGGGTGGAGAACTTTCCTCTTCCTCCTCCTCGTCTTCGTGGGAGCAGTGCGCGTCGGAGTCATCGGACGATGAGTCCGATACAACCTTGCGCCGGAGACCCTTTCAGGTCCCCGCGGCCTTCTTCTTGGTCTTCTTCACCGGCACCTCATAAGGTGCTGGAGTCAGCATCTCCGTTAGGAGAGCGCCCGCAGGATCTTCGGGCAGGGGGGCTGGACAATCAAGCTGCTCCGTTGTCTTTATA
>NW_021234077.1:0-985 GCF_002162155.2 Triticum dicoccoides | reverse complement strand
ATTTGGTAAAGGTAGCGGTGAGAGGCCATGTAGGAGTACATGGTGGGTTGTCTCATTGCAGCCGTCCTCAGGAACTGAGTTCTGTGTTGGTGATCCATGACCAGCTACTACCACACATTGGAATGCTTAAGTGCCCCTCTCGACTTATTAATCAACTTGATCTCTGTCCAGGAGTTGCAACTAGTTTCTGGTGTTTGTAGGCAGTGTTAGTAGTCTACCAAGTGGCACCCGGTACAGGTGGGCTTGGGACAGACTAGGCACAGTGGCACGGTGTACCAAGTGGCACCCGGTTGGTGGGCTTGGGAACCCTGCTCACATCGTTTGGGGCCGTGAGCGACACCCCGGCCGGATCTCCTTGCGGATGGAACCCGAATAGGCGATAAACCTGGACTAGAGACTTGTTCGGTTAGTCAGGTCGTGGCCGACTCCCTCGCCCGGCTTCCGCTTGAAGGTTGCCGAGGTACATGACATGTACAGGGCGGTAAGTGGCGAGAGCGTGTGTGAAGAAGTACACCCCTGTAGGGTTAACATCATCTATTCGAATAGCCGGATTCCTCGGATATGGAAACTTGGACCCCTTGCATAGTTCATAGACAAGTGTAAGTGGATACTCTAAAATACGCAAGATAAGCGTGAGTGCTATGGATGGCGTTCTCGTAGGGAGACGGGAGCGGATCCATAGTGGTGTATTGATATGGTGAATATGTGGACTCGTGTGCGCCACCTCAAAAGAGTTACTTGCAGTCGTAGTTCAGGATAGCCACCGAGTCAAAGCTGGCTTGCTGCAGTTAAACTCCACCACCCCCTTGTTGATAATGATGCATATGTAGATAGATCTGATGTAAGTCTTGCTGGGTACATTTGTACTCACGTTTGCCTATTTTATGTTTTTGCAGAGAGACTTCAGTCTCACTAGTAGTTCCGCTTGGACTTCGACGTTTAGCTTGTTACCTCAGCTACGATCTTGTGCCCTCGGCAGGATCTG
>NW_021234076.1:0-664 GCF_002162155.2 Triticum dicoccoides | reverse complement strand
AATCAGTTTCTCATCCCAAGTGATAAAATAGAGATCCTCGTCCAAATCGCCTCAGGAGCATTCATTTGGATGAGGCTTGACTATCAAAGATTAAAGTATACTATCACAATGCTCGTGCGTTGCTACGAAACTAAAATATGAGGATTAAGCTCATGGCTTAAGCATAATTTTAAGTTGGAGTCACATTTTTGCATCTTGTTATTTGTGCATTCTTCAAGTGTTGGTCTCACATAAAAGTAGTAGCGAACTTGTTAATTTATTTTAGGTCCCACATGACAGTATAAGTGCATTTGTTTATTTATATCTCTTGAAAGGTTGCTAGTCTCACATGTGGGTAAGGGTTCTTTTATTTTATTGGTGAAGGTTGTCATTCTCAGAAGTGAACTCACCACCAACTCCAACCTTTATAAGTAGGAAAGATATGGACAAGGCCTATTAAACGGCAAAGATTAATTTAAGAAGAAAGCAAGAATTGGCAACATCCATCTATTAGGCTTATATATGTAACATGGCCGGATATCAATCTAACATGGAAACGAAGCTGACAATATGAAATCTAGATGGTCGCCTTTTAGTTTCAGTATAACATTACGACAATTACCTTTATCTTCTTTGAGGGAAGACAAAACAATCAACCAGGTTCTCGGCTCCATGGTCATATACA
>NW_021234075.1:0-1141 GCF_002162155.2 Triticum dicoccoides | reverse complement strand
TTGTGAACCCTTTTGGCCCCAGGTCAATTTGGGTGTTTTTTAAAGCTTGTTGAGTAGCTCCATGCCATGTTCTTACTTGTCATGTTCAGGTTTTCTATCATGTTGTTTTGCTGCTCCGAAGTGAGCATCGTGATCTGAAATTTCAGACTAGTGTTAATTTCACTAAGTCTGAAATTTGTTTTGCATTTGCGTTTTAGCCATGCTTGTTTGAACCTCTTAAAGGATGAATTTGCCTATGGCTCAGTGCTAGTGTTTTGTCAACCATCTTGTGTACATCACTGCCATGTATTTTGTTTTCATGTTTGGTGGCTGTAGCATGTTCATTTCGTTGCATTTAGATGCCTACTTGCTGTAAATCGCATACCGGTGTCATATCTTAAAACGCTCGCCATTTCCAAACCGTAGCTCCGATTCCAATGATCTTTATATCGTTTTCAAGCGATTTCATCCCCTCTATCCAGTGGCACACTGGGTTTTCCAAGTTGATGCCAGGTTCATGCATTTCCTGTCATATCTTGCTTTTTGCATCCCGCATCGCATCCCGCATAGCATATCGTCATTTCATCATATTGCTTGGTCTTGCCGTGGTTGATTGTATCCTTGTTGCTTGTTTGTCTTGTTGGGTAGAGCCGGGAGACGAGTTCGCTACCGAGGAGCCCGTTGAGTTTGCTTGCGAGGATCCAGTCAACTCTGACAACTGTGCAGGCAAGATGATCATACCCTCGAAATCACTACTATCTTTGCTATGCTAGTTTGCTCGCTCTTTTGCTTTGCCACTGCTACGATGCCTACCTTTTGCTTGTCAGCCTCCCAATTGCCATGTGATCCCCTAACCCACCATTATCCTAGCAAACCGTTGATTGGCTATGTTACCGCTGTGCTCAGCCCTTCTTATAGCGTTGTTAGTTGCAGGTGGAAGATTGGAGCCGTTCCTTGTTGGAACTTTTATTTACTTGTTGGGATATCACAATATACCTTACTTAATTAATGCATCTATATACTTGGTAAAGGGTGGAAGGCTCGGCCTTATGCCTGGTGTTTTGTTCCACTCTTGCCGCCTTAGTTTCCGTCATATCGGTGTTATGTTCCCGGATTTTGCGTTCCTTACACGGTTGGGCTATTATGGGAACCCCTTGACAGT
>NW_021234074.1:0-683 GCF_002162155.2 Triticum dicoccoides | reverse complement strand
TCGCGGTTTTGGCCGATTCTGACCCGTTTCGTGGACTATGTCTCAACGTTTTTGGGCCCTAAAGCGATTTCCATAGTTGTTGAACCCCAAGGTGCGCTTGCGTGTCGGTCATCAACACTCATAGATTTGGCCGATTCTGGCCTGTTTCGTGGACTATTACTCACTGTTTTGGGGTCGCGGAGTGATTTCCATGATTAACGAACCCTGGTGTGCATTTATCTTTTGGTCATCAACACTCGCGGTTTTGGCCGATTCTGACCCGTTTCGTGGACTATTACTCACCATTTTTGGGCCCCAAACAAATTTCCATAGTTGTTGAACCCCAAGGCGCGCTTGCGTGTCGGTCATCAACACTCACAGATTTGACCAATTCTGGCCCATTTCGTGGACTATTACTCACTGTTTTGGGGTCCCGGAGAGGTTTCCACGATTAACGAACCCTTGGGTGCGTTTACGATTTGGTCATCAACACTCGCGGTTTTGGCCGATTCCGACCCGTTTCATGGACTATTACTCACCGTGTTGGGGCCCCAAACCGGTTTCGTAGTTCTTGAACCCCAAGGTGCGCTTACGTGTCGGTCATCAACACTCACAGTTTTTGCCGATTCTGGCACGTTTCGTGGACTATTACTCACTGTTTTGGGGTCCCGGAGTGATTTCGACGATTAACGAACCCTGGGGTG
>NW_021234073.1:0-442 GCF_002162155.2 Triticum dicoccoides | reverse complement strand
CAACATTATCAAGCAACTTTGGAGCAAGATTACAACAAGCTACATCAAGCTATAAATGCAACCAGGGGCATGGATGGATAGATCATGACATGTAGAACAAAACATGTTTAGTGATCATCTCCAGATTATGCATAGAATGATTTGTAGCAGCAGGTTTATATAGCATCACGAAATAACAGATTCAGCCTAGCAAAACAGCAACAGTAAGTACCCTACTTAACAAGCTCGATTCACTCACCACAAGTCATTGCATGACAAGATAAGCATAGCATCAGCAAGAAGACATGTTTATGAAACAAACCAAGGCAAGAAACAAGTTCATAGCATGCAAGGATCAACTACAACAACCTTGGCAAAATTGAATAACATGTAAACAATCTGCCAGGAAACATTTTGAAGCAAAAGTAGAGCACGAAAATGACATGCTAGACTACTCCATAGT
>NW_021234072.1:0-1139 GCF_002162155.2 Triticum dicoccoides | reverse complement strand
AAAAACTACTCAGAAATAAATAGAAGAAAAAATAGTTGTGACTAACTTTACTAAAAGAATGAGCATAGATGCTTATTTTTAATGACTTATTACAACTCAGAAATAAAAAGAAAAAAATAAATATAGCAGAAAAGAAAAAAAACTATATAAAAACTACTCAGAAATAAATAGAAGAAAAAATAGTTGTGATTAACTTTACTAAAAAAAAGAGAATAGATGCTTATTTTTAATGACTTATTACAACTCAGAAATAAAAAGAAAAAATTAAATATAGCAGAAAAGAAAAAAAACTATATAAAAAACTACTCATAAATAAATAGAAGAAAAAATAATTGCGATTAACTTTACTAAAAAAATGAGCATAGATGCGCTTATAGAGAAAATTCGACCTAAATTCATAATAAATTTCTACTAACTTCAGAGAAATTCAGTATGAATTCAGGTCAAATTTCCTATATAAGGGCATCTATTTTCATTTTGAGAGGAGCTCAACACGGCAGAGAGGGAGGGGCTTATAAACCGGTGTGAACCCCCTTCGGTTGGCGAGGTGGGACTAAACTCTGGCCGCAACGAGGACCAACCCTTTAGTCCCGGTTGGTGGCCTGAACCGGGACTAAAGGGCAGCCTTTGGTCCCGGTTCATGCCTCCAACCGGGATCAATAGTGGTGGGCCAGGAGCGAGGACCATTGCTCCCGGTTCGTCCCACCAACCAGGACCAAAAGGTCCAGACGAACCGGGACCAATGGCCCACGTGGCCCGGCCGGCCCCCGGGGCTCACGAACCGGGTCCAATGCCTCCATTGGTCCCGGTTCTGGACTGAACCGGGACTAATGGGCTGGCCCTACCTAGATCATTGCCCCCTTTTCTACTAGTGCCAAATTCCCGAAATGACTTGTACAAAGGAATGTTGAAAATCCATTTTTGCTCTAGGGAACACATGCCACTGCTAATAGCTCTAGCGCACTTTGCCTGGATGCGCTACTGCTACTTCCACGCTGCTGCTAACTTTTCTCTACTCTCTACTACTTATTTGAGTAGTTTTTGATTTTTTTTCTGCATATTTATTTTGTATTTGAACAGGCTTTGTATAAGAGTCTTTAGCACATACAAATGTCATCATGATACACATACAAATGGCT
>NW_021234071.1:0-575 GCF_002162155.2 Triticum dicoccoides | reverse complement strand
TTTTTTTTTTTTTTTTTGCGGGTGAAACGAGCATTCATTAATTAAGTAATGTTTGTACACTCGTTTTCACAAATAGAACATAAATCATCAGGCCCAGCTTGCAGCCAAACCATCGTACGTTGGCTAGTACGTCCTCTTTGAGCCATGCAATGCGCGGCCATGTTGGCCGTGCGTCGGACGTGCTCAAAAACATGACGCCGTACTCCATGCAATAGCCTCTTCGTCTCCTCGATAAACCCGGCCAACGAAGACCTGTTAACTCCGCTGTCCGTCAAAGCTACCACTCCTTCTTTACAGTCTAGTTCCACAATGATGGGTTTCTCTGTACGCTGCAGCGCCAGGGACGTGCCCTCGAGACACGCTGCTATTTCCGCCTCCATTGGTGTGTGGCATGATCGAAGAAACCGACACGACGAGAAGATGATGGCACCCGTGTCATCCCTCAAGACCATGCCCGCACCTCCAGTACACTCGCCAGGGATATGTGACCCATCAACATTCAGTTTCACCCAGCCAGGTGGTGGTTTTACCCATGTAGATTCAGGTGTAACACTAGACTGAACCTCTGATTGCCT
>NW_021234070.1:0-1020 GCF_002162155.2 Triticum dicoccoides | reverse complement strand
ATAATCATGACTTCGGGCTGTCTGGGTGGTAGCAAAACTACATGCGGTGGCATCCCGGGTTTGACACTGTTTCGATCTATGGTTGCTTCTTTCGATCCAACATTGAGGTCATTCGTGAGCGAGATTGGACGGCACCATGGCACCACTGCTGCTCCGCCGGATGCATGGTCTGATTCTTGTTTTTGTATTGGTTAGATTACTTGCTTATGTCTTGATGAAGAGAGTTTACTTCCTGGCCCTAGAACTCTTATGTTTGATTAATTATTTTGATTTTGTTCCTTAGGTTAATAGAATCTTATTGCAGTTTTTTGTACAGATGTTCCATTTTACCTAGGGATAAAAAGTGCAATATAAAGGTTCAGTAAAGGATCTGAACTTATATCTGATCATTTAGGTGCTGAATTTGTCTATCTGAACTTTATTGGCACTGAAATTATCTGATGTAACATACGTTGGGATAAATAATACTATACAAGTGGATATGAGGGATAAATAATATAATAGATGAGGGCGTGCTTAAGATTTTTTTAGAAGTGTTTTTAATCATTACTAAATTCTTTCAAAGCAAGGGAACGATTTAAAGTTCTGTCCTGCATATAAAGCAGTGATTCATTTCCCTTTGAGTGGCTAAACATATAGTGGAAGAAGGGCTTCTATGTCACATCCATGGGTTCATATTTAGTTCCATGATAGCATTAGTAATAGAAGAGAAAGCATACTTGCTTCTCTGTGTTTTATATATGGTTTAAAAGTGTCTTCTGGGTTACTCTTTCATTATTTTACAGGAATGTTTGTTGTACATTGGTCCCACATGCCTCTGTCTGAGGCTGTTACGAGCTACTATCAGTTCCATTCCATTCTTATGTTTGAGAGATGGCGCCTGATTGCTCTGTCCTTGGAGGGGTTTAGACTGATGTTTTTGTTAGTGATGGAGGCGTTCAGTCACAGATACATTTTTTTCGGGGCGGTTCTTTCGATGGTTTTTTGTGTGTGGAAGTTCTTTCGATGGTTGTTTTTTTT
>NW_021234069.1:0-841 GCF_002162155.2 Triticum dicoccoides | reverse complement strand
CCAACAAGTTCGCAAGACCCCGTAGAGCATCCCTAGCGCCTCGCTTGGCTCGACTTCGAGCTCCAGCACCGTTCCCGTGCACGACCGAACCCCGGCGGCCGCAGCCGAGCTCGCCGCCGTCGACTCCGGCCACCCCGACCCCAACGGGCTCCGCCAAGAGCTGCGGGTTGGCCTCAGCTCCACTCCGGTGGTCTCCGCAGTCCGTTTGGTGGCCGAAATGACCAAAACCACTTCCGCCGCCGCGTCGGGCTCGCCGGCGGCTAAACGCCGGTGCAGCCGACTCGGGTTTGACCACGGGTGGGCCCTGGTTGACTCCCCTGAGTCAATGACAGGTGGGGCCCAGCCCTGTTAATTAAACAGGATTAGTTTTAATTAAGTTTTAATTAAAATAATCACCCTGACAAGCGGGACCCACTTTCAGGTTTGACCTGGACCAGTTCCGTTGACCTGCTGACGTCACACTGACGTCAGGCTGACGCAGTAATTGATTTTCTGGATTTAATTTAAATCAGGAAATTCCAGAATATTATTTAAACTTCAAAAATTCATAACTTTTATTCTGTAACTCCAAATTGGACAAATTATATATGAAAAATGATCAGAAAAATCCAATCTATCCATCTGTACTATTTTCATGCATGATCAAACAAGTTAAATTGATGTTTTAAGCAGAACAAGAAAAGGCACTTTAAAAGGCCATATTTGAATTTGGAATTTGAATCTTTGATTCAAATTTGTTCAAACCCTTCTGGCTTTAGTTGCATTAGCCCAATACACTCATATTGCCATGTTTCATGCATGCATCATATTGTTGCACATTGTTTGGTGATGCTTGTGTATC
>NW_021234068.1:0-1970 GCF_002162155.2 Triticum dicoccoides | reverse complement strand
CGAGACGGAGAAGACCATGGAGGGTCCCCGCCTAACATGCACATGGATCTTGCATCACCGTCCAGTCTGATGCTTGGGACTGTTCTATCCTGCGTCGCCGGCGTCGGCCAACGCAAGCAACCAGGCTCAACGACATCGCGGGCGAACGCGTGCAGCAGCGTGCACGAGAAGGCAGATAAGGTGCCCATTTTGGCACCCGGCGGCCGGCGTCGAGCGTGGCGCGTCGCTGTCGTTAACGCACGCTCTGGTTGCAGGCTGTGCTCTTCGTAAGCATGCCTATAGATTCTTTTTTATTTCCGACGAGAGGCCAGATAACAGTTAGTAATTGCTGGTTAAGGTTTGTTAGTACTTCATCGGAGGAATCATGAAATTCTTCTGTGTTTTTGTGATCGAGCAATGCTAATCATGTTAGGTGCTAATTGAGGATAATCGGTTGCTGCTAATTTGTGCCTTCCACTACTGCTGAGATAGTGGCATGCAAGTTAATCTTTAATTTACAGTACTAAACATGCAGTTTCTTTTCTTAATTAGTGATCCGATGTTATATCTGACAGAAATAAAGAGGTGCATGCCCATCACGCTCGTGAATCAATGGGACCTACTGACACCTACTGACTCGGTGCAGTGTTGCAGTGACGCTGTTGCTGTCAGATCATAGACTGGCGTGTGCCTGGCGTAAGACTTTTAAAACATAGAAAAGCAAAAATACACCGCATATACACTACTATATACACTGACGAGCACGAATCTGGAAGCATATTGAGGGCCTAGATAAAGAGCTCATCCCAGCCCGAGCACCGTTTTGCATATCCGAAAAAACTATTGCTCTTTTATCACGAAAAAAAATGTGTATTTAAGGTCAACAACCATTGACAATGCGATCCTTGTTGTAGACCGATGAAAACGTTAGCTGCTCACACAACCAAAATTTATTCAAAATTAAAAAACCAAGCATCTCACTGAGGACGCAAAAATCTCATCACATCCAACCACACCCGGCAAAGACTATATAGAGGTTTTCACCTCGGTGTGCAATATCTCAACACTGCTTAATGGGCGCAGCATCAGATGGTTATTAGGCTGACTAATGAAAAGTTTCAGATAGATGCCTTGTGACGTTCTAAACTTAATTGATACGTAATTTTCTTATAAGAAGATAAGCAATGCATACTAACCAATCTAGGTAAATAATAAAAGGCTTCAATGGGATGAAGCCTTTGTTGCACCAAATGTTACCCAAGCTGAAACTTCAGCTAGATCAAGACAAAGCTTGGGACGTAGGGGATTGCATCATAGTATGTGGCAGTTCGGCTTGGATATTCAACAAGCATGCCCTCGTCGACGTTGTCATATCTTAGGTCATTCATACAAATTGTATGGTTGACCGTGATACCTTTTCCAGGTTGAAAAGTGCAGCAGTGCAGATAATTACCAGAGGATCGGCACACGAGTACTCCATTACCCAACATGGCCACCGGATGAAGAGGTTGGGTCCAGTCAGAGAGGATGTTGTAGCACTTCCCCCATTGTGGAAGGTCCAAGTCGGTGCATATCCACATGTCAAGGGATCGATTCATTAATCCTACACTTGTGGTCAAGCACAGCACTTGCCTCAACTCGGGTAAAGTGGATGCCTCGTGGTCGTCCCATGACCAGCAAGGAGGTGGTGGAATGGGGCTGAATGTTTCTTCATCCAACCTAAACTGCAGAAAACCCAATTGACCATTACGATCCTTTTGATCAACGGTCCAGATCAAGGACCCCCTGAAGCAGATCGCCGTCGGCCGCCTCTTGACGTGAAACCATGGGGGTTTTGACACGGTCTCGTGCCAGCACCGGTCTGAGCTTCTAATCGTCAACACCTCTACACGCGGAGGCGTGAAGAAACGAACGACCTTGTAGGCGTCGGAGCGAGGGTCGCGCCCGAGACCGAACGCCTCGAGGTAGCTGAAGGACGTTGAATCGCCAAG
>NW_021234067.1:0-951 GCF_002162155.2 Triticum dicoccoides | reverse complement strand
CTCTTGGCAGATAATGGTGGTTGTTCCTGTTTTCTTGTATCACGGCTGTAGGAGGCACTTGATTGAGGTGCTGGTGCAGTTGAAGTAGAAGATGCACGCGGTGTCGATGATGAAGGTCGTCCTGCAGAAAAGTTAGTTCGCGCCAATGCTTGTTGATCCTGCACTTCACGTTCAGCTTTACAAGCAAGATGGAATAAACGAGTGATATTAGTATACTCCTTATAGTCTAGAATGGTCTGAATCTCTCTATTTAATCCACCCGGAAAACGTGCAAGCATAGCTTCATTCTCCTCAACAATACCACATCGAATCATGCCAGTTTGTAATTCCTGATAATATTCTTCTACAGAATTTTTTTCCTTGTCTTAAACGCTGCAATTTTTGAAGCAATTCATGTTGATAATATGGTGGGACCCAACGCGTATGCATAGCGGTTTTCAAAGCAGCCCAAGTAGTTGGAATAGGATATAATCTACAATGTTTAGACCACCAGACACATGCAAAACTAGTGAAAGCACAAACAACAGCAGCAACCCGTCTCTCCTCGGGATATTGTAAACATGTAAAACGTTGTTCAGTTTCTAACTCCCAAGTAAGATATATATCAAGAACATATCTACCCTTAAATGGTGGAATATTCAATTTCAGTTTAGGAATATGGACATCATCTCGTACCTGAGGTGGTGGTGCAGGCCTACCATTACGAATATATACCTGAGGTCGACCTGCTGGTGGTGGTGCTGGTGGTTGCACGTAGTTCTGATTTTGAGCAACCTCATCCTCGTAATCTCCCACATAATCATCCTCCTCCGCATCAGCAGCAGGAGCCACAGAAGTATCAACAGCAGCACCAACAGTTTGGCCAAATGCAAGAGGAACACGGCTCGCTCGGCGGAGGTCTATTTCGCGACGTGGAGGTAGTCGTTGTTGTTGTTGTTGTTGTTGTTGTTG
>NW_021234066.1:0-453 GCF_002162155.2 Triticum dicoccoides | reverse complement strand
TTTGTTTGTCGTCTTACATTAATACAAAGTGTCAAATGTACAATGACACACCTAATCTTGATTTTAGTTTGATAATCAGAACTTAGACTTAGTATTACCTTTACATATCCCTCTATAAAGCAGTTGCTTTATCATTGATTTTTCCTATGCAGGAGGAACTACCTAATAGTGATTCCCTATTCCAGCATCTTTGCCCTCGTGCTGCAAGCTCTCAAGTTGCCCCCTGCGATTTACCATCACAAAACATATCCAGGCGACAAGTCTCGTGTGACGGTTACTTTCAATTAATCGTTAGACTTGTTTGATGGTTTGCTTGTTCCAACCTCGATATCTGGTATGATTTTGAATAACTACAAACAAGCAAAAGACATTGCTGCTATCGAAGCCATTAGATATATGGAGGATGCATATGGCAAAGAGATCAGGGACTATCACTACACCCACGTCAAAAAG
>NW_021234065.1:0-389 GCF_002162155.2 Triticum dicoccoides | reverse complement strand
GAGAAAACAGTTTGACACCACATGAGTTTCTTGTTGACAGAACGATGGCTTTGCAACTGTTTGTCAAAAACCATGTTCATGGCGATGATGATATAGTTAGTTAGTTAGCATGTTTACTAGTGGCCATATATATAGAAATCGACTATTCGTCACCCCGCATGAGAAATAGTTATTCTTCAACCCCCCCCCCCCTCTATTTTAACGTAAATGCACCGTAATTTTACATTCCGTAAATATTGTCTTATTTCAGATGTAAAAAGAGAACGTAAGAGAATATATAATCGCCGTAAAAAATATATTTTATGTTACGTAAAATTACGAAAGTAAAAACATAGTGTAAAATATACATAAATTTAATTTTTTCTGTAGATGTGGCCACTAGTATACAT
>NW_021234064.1:0-388 GCF_002162155.2 Triticum dicoccoides | reverse complement strand
CCTCTACTCCACCCTGAAGTATGGATGTTGATGGATACAGAGTTGCACACCTCTGCATATAAACTTTAGCATCTCATTTGCAACATAAATTTATCCCCTTTGCTAGACCTGGCTACAGTGACAGCATGGAAAGGGTAGGATTCTCTATAGGAGGATGTAATCTCAGACTGAAATCATCTAGCTCCTCATGAAAAAGACGACGGACGCGTCACAATAGCGACCCGAGGAGCAAAAGAAGGAGACATAGGCGGCAAGGAGAAGAGGAGGATGCAGGGGAGACTCTTGCCGAGGGTTTGGACTGAAGGCGGCAGGAGATATTCTTGGGTTAGGACTCTATAGACGCTAGAGACGTGGAGCTAATAAGAAAGATAAATAAGGTTAAGGTGGA
>NW_021234063.1:0-2321 GCF_002162155.2 Triticum dicoccoides | reverse complement strand
CCTGGCAAGGAGGAAGACGACAGGGGAGGGGGGGCGGCGGTGGGCTGGGCCACTGGGGAAGCTGGGCCGGCTCTGGTGGGCTGCACGGTGAGGCCAGGTAAGCTCTGTTCTTTTTATTTTTTTTTCTGTTCTGTTTCCCTTTTTATATTATTTTGCCACTGTTTTCAAATTTAAACAAATTCAAAACAGTGCCAAATATCCTCTGAATAATTTATGTTGCTAGATGGACTTTTCCAACAGCACATAAAACATTTCAAAGTTATCTGAAAATATATCCCATATATTATGAATATAATTCCAGATTCAAATACAATAATGATTTAAATTCAGTGCCCAAAATATTCCACATAAATGTTCACTATTTTTGGTTTGGTCTTCAAAGCCTTGCCAAAATTATCAAACATTTATGAAGGCATGTTGGAAACAATGAATGCAATTTTAAGGGTTCTTGCCCCTCTTTTAAATTGATTTCTGAGGCTTTCACTTTCCTCATTTCAAGTTTAAAAGAAAATAAACATGATGCAACACATGACTAGCTAGCCTAGAGCAATGCCAGAAGCTAGGGATGTGACAACTCACCCCCACTAAACAAGAATCTCGTCTCGAGATTCAAGCGTAGGGCAGGGTGAAAGGGGAACGCAAACTAGCACAATCTTCACGATCCAGGTTGCACTTCAAATGAACGTTGATTTGAACACCAACTTTGTCTTGTCGTCTTGCTCTGAGAACTCCAGCTATCATGACAACGAGGGGAAAGGAAAGACCCTAGAAGGGTCGATCTTCTCGAAGATCGAACAACTCACGGAATGAGACATAGGACCATCTTTCGGGTTGAGACACAAGATACACATCAATAGGGGTGGAAGAAATGGATGACGAATGTTCACTAGGTAGACAACAATTTCATACCTAAGAAGGTGGTAAACGATTGTCAACGTAGCGAGGAGTCGAGTTGCCATAATACCATAACGATACACCTTAGGGAAGGTGACTCGTAGAGATATTTCCTTAAGTGGCAAAAAGAATTACTTTTGATTCATAGATCATTGAAACTCTTTGAACCAGCCTAAGACAATTCTCGAGCGATCGTTTGGAGGGGGTCGGTAGAATGGCATACTCGGACTTGGATGATGTGGATTACCTTGTTGAAGACAACGTAATGGATGAATTTGCTTATCACCGGAAATGGAAGAGACCCATGGTAGAATGGCACATTGGCGGTGCAAGCTGGGAACAAAATGCAAATGCTGGGAATGATTCTGGTAACTGGGGAAGAACCCAACAATAAAGGGTGAATTCACTGTTGGAGTGGTTATAGCATAACCGAGGAAATCTGGGGCAATCCCAGCTAGTGCCGATGATAAGACGTAGCGCTTGTACGTGCTCTCAAGAACTTGAGCATTTCCACAATCATCAAGGTTTTATCAACAACCGCGTCAAGGGTGCTGACAACACAACATACTACCATGATGGATAGCGATGGACGATGCAGATGCGAAGGAGGATAACACTTTCTCATATTTCACCTTAGTGAGGCCAAGCAAATAAAATCTGGATGATCGACCGAGAGACATTTAGCACTCCGCTTCTAATGTTCTCCTTGATGTGCTAGTATAACCCATTCATAGATATGGTTTGATATCTAAAACATCAAGTAAAAGGTCGGACTTTGGTAATACAAAAATCCATAGGGTCAACTAGGGGGTAAACCCTACGAAATCCCTATGGGGAGGTGGCCAACTTCCTCAATCAAGATATTATAATAACAGGTCTTCCGGCTGGGTGTGTTGGCCACGACATCCACTTTACCGGTTTTCGAGGGACCGATATTATGGTTCTTGGGAAATGTTCCAAACCATCATATCTGCCTAATATTCAGATCTGGTTGGTGTCAGGATATTCCAGACTCATCGAGTCTAGGAAGAAAAATGAAAGTTTGCAACACAAATCGACGAGATGACGTTGCGGGATTCTCGGGAGATGAACTACGATAGCAAGCTCCAAAACATGAGCTGGTTCTGCTACAAACATGTGAACACGCTGTCCCAGACAAGCATGACCACGTGGTAGTCTTATAATAAAACACTACCGAGTTCAGGTGGGGAACCATCAACGAGGATATCAAAATCCTTGCATAAGGTATACTCTTAAGAAGGAAC
This sequence comes from Triticum dicoccoides, assembly GCF_002162155.2. NCBI lineage: Eukaryota > Viridiplantae > Streptophyta > Magnoliopsida > Poales > Poaceae > Triticum > Triticum dicoccoides. The sequence goes on along the minus strand of NW_021234063.1, from coordinate 162 downwards.
TTCTTCTCCTTGAACAAATCAATCAGTGGCTTGGTGTGCTAGGGATACATATAGATTGAAGGTTGCAAGTCTTCAAACCACAGAATTCTTCGCACATGTGCATGACTGACTTGCGATGATTCCAGAGGAAGCAACATTGACTTTCTCGAGTCCACGGCGGCA
>NW_021234062.1:0-1014 GCF_002162155.2 Triticum dicoccoides | reverse complement strand
GATAGTAGCAAATTTCCCTCAAGTGGATGACCTAAGGTTTATCAATCGGTAGGAGGCGTAGGATGAAGATGGTCTCTCTGAAGCAACCCTGCAACCAAATAACAAAGAGTCTCTTGTGTCCCCAACACACCCAATACAATGGTAAATTGTATAGGTGCACTAGTTCGGCGAAGATATGGTGATACAAGTGGTATATGGATAGTAGATAATAGTTTTTGTAATCTGAAAATATAAAAACAACAAGGTAACTAATGGTAAAAGTGAGCATAAACGGTATTGCAATGTGTTGAAACAAGGCCTAGGGTTCATACTTTCACTAGTGCAAGTTCCCTCAACAATAATAACATAATTGGATCACATAACTGTCCCTCAACATGCAACAAAGAGTCACTCCAAAGTCACTAATAGCGGAGAACGAACAAAGAGATTATGGTAGGGTACGAAACCACCTCAAAGTTATTCTTTCCAATCAATCCGTTGGGCTATTCCTATAAGTGTCACAAACAGCCCTAGAGTTCGTATGAGAATAACACCTTAAGACACAAATCAACCAAAACCCTAATGTCACATAGATACTCCAATGTCACCTCAAGTATCCGTGGGTATTATTATACGATATGCGTCACACAATCTCAGATTCATCTATTCAACCAACACATAGGACCTCAAAGAGTGCCCCAAAGTTTCTACCGGAGAATCACGACGAAAACGTGTGCCAACCCCTATGCATAGGTTCATGGGTGGAACCCGTAAGTTGATCACCAAAACATACATCAAGTGAATCACGTGGTATCCCATTGTCACCACAGATACGCACAACAAGACATACATCAAGTGTTCTCAAATCTTTAAAGACTCAATCCGATAAGATAACTTCAAAGGGGAAACTCAATCCATTACAAGAGAGTAGAGGGGGAGGAGAAACATCATAGGATCCAAATATAATAGCAAAGCTCGCGATACATCAAGATCGTATCATCTCAAGAACACGAGAGAGAGAGAGAGAGAGAGAGA
>NW_021234061.1:0-1489 GCF_002162155.2 Triticum dicoccoides | reverse complement strand
GGCGGAGTTCAAAGTGATGAAGAAGGATCTCGAGCGGTCCGAGCAAGAGCTCGGCCATGCCAAGAGGCAGCTCGAGGAAAAAGAAGGTGGGTGACACCTCTTTGAATAAGTACCTTACAGAAAAGGGTTTTGGTTGCAAATAAAATTAACAAGGATAATATGTGTATTGCAGGGGCCACTAACGAGGTGGCAGCCCTGAAGGATGCTGTGTCCGCGGCCGAACGCAGTGCGGCCGCGGAACGGGCTGAGCGAGAGAAGCAAGAGGCACGGTGGCGGAAGTTCGGCAAGAGCTCCAAGCTCTCATGGAAAAGCATGAGAGTTTGGAGCATGACTCCAAGACTCGAGAGTCCGAGCTTGCCTCGGCTCTCGAAAGTGCCAAGTCCGCCAAGGCCGAGGCCCAGAAGGCCCTTCAGGAGGTCGAGGACATAAAGAAGATAGCTGCGGGTAAGGCGTTTTTCATGCAAAGCAGGCATGTTAATGTGAATTACCGGATACTTACCCGAATTCGGAGCTCTCCAGGGGCGTTTGCAGATCTGCCGCGTAGTGCGTCTGATGCCGCCGCATACTATCGTGGCAAGGAGGGGAGCTCGACGGAGATGGTCTTCTGGTCTCAGTACGCTGAGGCCGGCCATCCGGTGCCCCCAAGCGACCAGCTGAAGCAGCTGGTCGAACTCCACAAGGTAGCTGATGAGGCCATGAAGGGTCTCATAGTCCGGCTGTGGCCTGGACAGGCCATGCCTGGGAGCTACTTTGGCCTCGTGCGGCGGCTGCTGGATGCATGCCCCAGGCTGGATGTAGTCAAGCGCTCCGCCTGTATTGAAGGCGCTCGTCGGGCCCTTGCCCGCATAAAGGTGCAATGGGGCAAACTGGATGCGGAGAAGCTTCTCACGGATCCGCCGCCGCTAGGCAAGGAGCATCGCACGCCGGAGCGGTATTATAAAGTTGTCCTGAAGGGAGCCTGCGATATTGCAGATGAGTGCCCCCGAGATGTAATCTTTGAGTGAACTCACTGTGTATTTATCCTTTGCGCTGAAAACTTCGTTCATATGCGCCATGAGCAACGCTTGTTTAATTCAAAATATTACCTTCTGTGCGGCCGTTTATAAAATCTGAGAGATGGCAAGTCGTTGGCTTCAGCCCCCAAGCCGCGAGTGCTGGGGTGTTCGGGATAAACATGAGCACTCTTGTTCCCATTGTTGGGTCCATCGAGGGAGGCGCTCAACACAACGAACAAGGCAACCGGACTTATAATGCTTGAACACTCTCACTTAGCCATAGAATTCTATAATTTTAAATTTCGGCGAAGCCCCTGGTATTCGGAAGACTGAATCCGGGGCGCTATCCACGCCTTCATCGGACATTATCCGGAACTTCGCTCGAAGCGGCGTGAGTCTTTAAGGACCCGAAAAAACCTCTCGAACAGCGACCAGTCTCTCGCCTTATCATGCCAGTCAGTTTTAGCTTTCTCCACTGAGGCGTTAACCCGGCT
>NW_021234060.1:0-676 GCF_002162155.2 Triticum dicoccoides | reverse complement strand
TTAAAAAGAAGTGAATTAGCGAGTAATGTTGCTCCAATACCTAACCAAAGAGCTACTACAGCACCTATTAAAAAAACAGTCGTAACTACTAGGCAGTGAAATGGATTTTGGAATTTATTGACATTCTCTAGAAAAGGCTTCTATTGAATCGAGAAATTGGATTGTACATCTTTCATCTTTTTGATTTTGATATCGATTTTAAAACATATAATGTGTCCTACGGATAATGCAAATCGAAGTTATTTGATGTCTGACTCAGGCCTATATGACCGATCGATCGAAATACTCCATATACTACATAACCACATATTATATTATACGTGGGTATAATGAGAGTGACATAACTAGTATGTCATGATTTTTTATCACTAAAAATGGGTAATAATCCAGCCTTCAATAAGCACACCTTTAGCTAATTTAATTCGCTGGAGAGATAAGCCCGTGGCTCTTTCCATTGTGCAAGCAAGATTGGTTGGATTAGCTCACTTTTCCGTTGGTTATATAATCACTTATGCAGCTTTCTTGATTGCCTCAACATCATGCAAGTTTGGTTAATTTAGTTTGTTTTTTTGTACTGTATCAGCACCTAGTTCATTACTCTTGATAGGTTGTCCTTCCCCCGGCTGTGATCAAGGCCATGGACGCGCTCCGGCACGCCTACCTGTGGAATGTCGCT
>NW_021234059.1:0-1071 GCF_002162155.2 Triticum dicoccoides | reverse complement strand
ATCTCCATGAATTCAAATTCCTTTCAACACAAAACCCTAGAGAGAAGATGACATGACTTCTTCCATTTAAAATGAAAAGGGTGTTTGAAAAATATTTGAATTCCATTGGGAAATATTTTCCAATTCTGAAACTTTATGCAACTCAATGATTTTCACGAGAGAAGATAAAATGACTTCTTCAAATTATGAAATATGAGTTGGGAGTTTCAAAGAATTAAATTCAAAGCTCTTTTGAATTTATTTTCAATTTGGAATGTTATACATTAGATCATCACGCATATCTTATTTTCTTGCTTTTTGGTCGATCCTAGAAATTTCACGCAACTCAAGGACCTTCGGAGAGAGTTGGAGATTTCGTTATTTTCTTATTTGAGAGTTTCTCGAATTGGAAAAGAGGATCATTTGATTTATTTATTTCATCTTCAATTATTTTTCCGACGTCAAAAAAATATAAGAGAGGGAATAATATGACTTCCCCAAAATATAGGGAAAATGAAGATTTAATAAATAGATCAAATTTCGTTTTTCGGTGTTTGTTTGTTTTTCTTTGGATAGGGAAAAATGCGCGTTTTCGAAAATTGCATTTTAGGTCCGGAGAAAAGTTCATTTTGTTCGACTCATTTTTAGGAGTCGGGGAAAATTTACTTTAGTAATTTTGGAGCCCGTTTAGATTTTCTTTTCTGAGTTTTTCTGCGCGCGAAATCTGTTAAAAAAAATCCTCAGCGCCTTGGGCCAAAGGCCCAAGCCGCCGCCGGCCAAGGCCAGGGGGCCATCGCGCGAGCGCCCAGGCTCCAGGGAGCCGCCGCCGTTGTCTTTTGGAAGTCCTAGTAGGACTTTTGTCCTACTCCCGTTTATTCCGTTTCTTTTTCTAGATCTTTCCTACTCCTATTCCAATTCCTTGATCCCTCCTCCAAGTAAACCCTCCCCTCCCCTCCCCAATATAAATACCCAAGCACCCCCCCTCTAAATCATCAAACCCAAAGCCTAGAGCTCCACCACACCCCGCGCCGCGCCACCCCTCACCCGCGCGCCGCCCTAAGCCGCCGCCCGCGCCCTGCGTCACCGCCGCCG
>NW_021234058.1:0-2727 GCF_002162155.2 Triticum dicoccoides | reverse complement strand
CCAAGTATAATGTCAATCCTTCCTGTACGGGTGGATCTCTATTTTCTCTACTAATTAAGCCTAACTTGGTCATTGACTCTCTCTGTGATTTGGCTTCCCAATCATAGTTTTCTTAATCCCTCAACCAAGGGAGGCAGGGTGGGGGATATGGAGAAGGACAAAGCTCCTGCTGTTGGTGGATGTTTGCCATGTTGTGCCATGGAGAGAAAGTAATCTTGAAGAACAATTATCTCACCAAGAAATCGACCATCCACGTTCCTTGCTAGCAGCATGACAAGACCTTGCCACGGTTGATGACTTCGACAAGGACGATTTTGATCATGGGCTAAGTAAACCCCTCAGCGCAATAGCAGGGTAAGCATGAACACTATGATATGTCCAAAACGAATAAAAGAATCATGTTATGTTAGATATATAACATTATGATCGAGTGTTCCTGAATTGTAGTATTAATTTTTCTAAGAGCGTCTAGGCCACGACGGCTTATGGATCCAAGGAGTAGATTCATTGGCTACAGTTTGAAGCCAATGGCTGCCAATTTTCTAAATGTCACCATCTCTGTTTTGTTTTATCTTATAAGTTGGAAATTTGATAACATGTGTTTGATGTTTTTCCTTCAAATTAGACTAATTGTAAGTCCTTCTAGGGCTGATGTTCCCCAACATTACTATCTCCAGAATTTAGGTCCGATGGGGTCTTCCCTTTTCACATGTGTGCATTCAGCTAAAGTGCCATCTAATTGCTGCCATTAATCACAAATGGAAGTGCAGTCTGAAAGTTGTGGTACTTGATTTCAAAACAAAATAAAAACCATATGATGCTCCAACATAGTATCTTCTAATTTCTAAGTTCAACTTAGAACGATGCACTTCGAAATTTACATTTATGCTATGCATGCATGCTGGTACACTGGAGCATAATTCTATCATCTACCTATGGAGGAACATCCAACATGGATGCTCTTAAGAGTACCCGTACGTAGCCTTTTAATTTTTGTAACATGCACTCATCACTACCTGCTTTTATGCACTTGATCTGATGTTTTGACATGTATACTTAAATTTGTTGTTTGTTCAAATGTTCCTCACATTTTGCTCAAGTAAAACATGGCTATTTTTTTAAAAAAATAATACATTATTTTTATTAATTTTCATAAATATTACGCTGAATAAAAAAAATTCAAAAATAATACATCGTCGGCCCGCTGCAGGCCGACTGGGCCTAGTCGGCCCACAGCAGGCCGATTGGATTCTAGTCGGCCTACAGCTGGCCGACTGGCCCCTGTCGGCCCACTGTGGGCCGACTGACCCCTGTCGGCCCACTGTGGGCCGACTGGAGCTAATTGGCTCGCTGTGGGCTAATTGTTTTTGCAAAAAAGGTAGGCATAAAAAATATATGTTTAAAAAAATGTTAATCATGTAATTAAAAAATGTTAAACGTGTATAAAAAAATGTTCCTGATGTATACAAAAAAATGTACAATATATATGAAAAAGTTGACATAAAAATATGTTTTAAAAAGTGTTAAGCATGTATTTAAAAATTGTTAAATGTGTGTATAAAAATGGTCCTTATTTATACAAAACATATAGAATGTGTATGATAAAAACTTGACACCAAAAAAAATATTTGAAAAGTTGACATTTTTTCAAATACATGATTAAAAATTGTTAAATGTGTGTATAAAAATTGTTTTTTATCTATACAAAAAATATAAAATGTGTATGAAAAAAAGTTGACACCAAAAAATATGTTTGAAAAGAATGTTCCAGTTCCATACAAAAGGTGCAACCAACCATACTTAGGTCTGTGATGCTCCCATACCGGATCCGGAGCTGGAACATTTTTTTATACATGTTTAACCTTTCATTCCAATACATGAAACATTTTTGTGTACTCGTTGAACATTTTTTCAAATACATGATTAACATTTTTTTCAAACATATTTTTTTGATGTCAACTTTTTTCATACACATTCTATATTTTTTGTATAGATAAGGATCATTTTTTCAAATACATGATTAACATTTTTTTCAAACATATTTTTTTGGTGTCACTTTTTTCATACACATTCTATAATTTTTGTATAAATAAGAAACATTTTTATACACACATTTAACAATTTTTAAATACATGCTTAACACATTTTAAAACATATTTTTAGTCAACTTTTTTGCATATATATTGTACATTTTTTATACATCAGGAATATTTTTTATACACATTTAACATTTTTTAATTACATGGTTAACATTTTTTAAACATATATTTTTTATGCCTACATTTTTTGCAAAAGCAATTAGCCCACAGCGAGCCAATTAGCTCCAGTCGGCCCACAGTGGGCCAATAGGACGCAATCAGCCCACAGTGGGCCGACAGGGGCCAGTCGGCCAGCTGTAGGCCGACTGGAATCCAATCGGCCTGCTGTGGGCCGACTAGGCCCAGTTGGCCCGCAGCGGGCCGATGGTGTATTATTTTTGAAAAAAAATTATCCCACGTAATATTTATGAAAATTAATAAAAAGAATGTATTATTTTTAAAAAATTAGCTAAAACATGTGTATGTTCAGTTTGTCTTCTTAATTTCTTGACCAATTTGTCAATGAGGCTAAATACCTACGGTTATTTTATGCCTATTGTCCTTTGAGATTGTTAAAATAACTTCCCCGAGATATGTGAACTGATGCTCCTGCTACTTCCGGACATTATATTATTCAGACTTCTATAAA
>NW_021234057.1:0-466 GCF_002162155.2 Triticum dicoccoides | reverse complement strand
ATTCCAATGGCGCAATCCAAATATATACTGGTGACTTATAGTCGAAACCAGACCGGGTTAATAAGCACCGGATTATAACTTGATCATGTATTGACAACTTGGAGTTGACAGCCTAACCGGGTTGATGAACATCGGTTTAAAAACATCACAAATCTTATCAAAAGAAAGAAAAACTTAGCAAAAGGCAAATGAAAACCATTGTAGTCGAGGCTTTGGGCCGATCAAGATGTGTGACTATGGTTCGGATACGACCAAGCCCCCAAGTGACGTTATGGCATTACGTCGATCAAGAGGTGTAGCTATGGTTCAGATATGACCAAGCCCCCAAGTGATCCTGTGGCGGTGTAGCTATGGTTCGGATACGACCAAGCCCCCAAGTGATGCTGTGACATTGCGCCGATCAAGAGGTGTAGCTATGGTTCGGATACGACCAAGCCCCCAAGTGATGTTGTGGCATTGCGCCGAT
>NW_021234056.1:0-1328 GCF_002162155.2 Triticum dicoccoides | reverse complement strand
TGATTTGTGTACTTCAGTAAATTTTTGTAAGAGAATTTCGCTTCAAATGCACCCAATGCTTGTGCAACAAAATTAATAAGACCAATCTATTTCACGTCAGACTAAAAGTCGATAGTTGGTCGTCAACCGATTTTTATTATCGTACAGCCGTATAATTAGTAATCAGTCACTTTCACTTTTTGTAGAATTTTCTGAATACAGATTTGTATCTTAATTTCGTTACTTCTCCAACTTCGGTTGCAACGATGAACATATATTTTAATGGTGTACAAATAGATATACCTAAGTTTATGCATGTAGTTTTTTTTCAAATATGGCCTAAAAATAATATGTCTCAATGAAAATCTCAGTGCTAAAAATTACAACGGGGGCTTGACAAGGCGCCGACGTCTAGTCTCTACCTAGGCACCACACACTCTTCTTACACAATGTTTTCTTTCTGCTTTCGTCCTGCTAATTACCATCACGCCTCCATCACAGTCATAATTTTTGCTATGGAGGAGCAGTCAGGCCAAGGAGAACGGCGAGGCTTCTAGGATAGGGACGTAGCTGTCAGAAACCGCTTCCTGAGACTTTCTTTTACAATTTGGCCGTTCCATGGATATTGCTAAGTTGCCCATGCCTCCTACTCTTATGCATGCATAGAAGGTATAGAAAGATGCATCCAAGTAGGAAAATGCACTCCTATAGGACTTCAACATCTCTTACCAGCACTATATGAAGACTGGAAAGTCGATGTAGGTTAGGTTTTTAACTGCTTGTACCCGTTGGCCGCATTTATGCTCCCAGCGGTATTACTATACACACCAACATTGTGGCATATTTATTTGGTCCATGCTTGCACGGTTGTTGCCGACGATTTGAGGAGCTCGACGTGCCGACAAGAACAACGTCGCCGTGACTAGAAACTTTGGGAAGAATTCAGCAGTCGATAGCATTGGTATTTTATCGGGCGGTAAATCCTGGCCAGTATGGCACGACTGCGACTGCATGTATCACTGGTAAATTTAAAATAAGGTTCCACGTGCATGAACTATACCCAGATCTTTTTGGCAAAATTTTGAAGAGAAAAGTATAGATTCAGCTATTGATTGATGTAAGTAACCACATCTTCACTGTACACAAGCTATTGTGGTCATTCCGTTGGCCTGTGTACAGACCCTTCGTGTTAGTAATTTCTAGTCTATTTGCATCTTACATTATTCGTACATAATCGATTATGCATTAAAAAATACATGACAAGTTAACGAGAGAAAAGATACACCTCTGTTAATGCCCTTGGTGTCGATGGCGAAGCTTGTGAACGTGAACCCGAAGAAGCACGGGCT
>NW_021234055.1:0-384 GCF_002162155.2 Triticum dicoccoides | reverse complement strand
TGGGAACTACAAAGTAAAAGAGGACCAGAATAAAGCAGGAGCATTAAAAACTATTCATGTAGTAAAGAAAAATTACCAGCTCATCATGGATATCTCTGTGATACAATGAGTTCTCTCCATAAGCCGAATCAACAAACACAAAAGCTTTATCTTTGATACACAAATGAGAACCAGTGCTCATCGAGACCAATAGCGAAGTACAACTAAAATTAAGAATCAAATCAGTAAAAGAACATCTAAAAATGCAGGAAACAAACAAATAAAAATGGAAGGAATACGGGGCAAACAATAGACTAGTTTGTTTGCTGGGTAGGTGATGTTGAGCGAGGAAACAAGCCATACAAGCAAAGCAAAAGGGATCTGAACTGAAACAAAAAAGCAGCC
>NW_021234054.1:0-411 GCF_002162155.2 Triticum dicoccoides | reverse complement strand
TGATGTGAAGATTGCTTTCGATGGCCCGAGAGGTCATCGTCGGCGCGGCGGCCGGACAGGCGGTCATCAAAAACCTGCCTAGCCGGAGAGTTTGGCCGACAGCCAAAGCTCCTTTAGCAACGACGCCGTCTTTAAAGACGGGATGCGGCATCCTTCCTGATGGTGACGACACAGCGGAACTCTCAATGAAAGCACCAATGTCGGCGTCAAAACCAGCGGATCTCGGGTAGGGGGTCCCGAACTGTGCGTCTAGGCGGATGGTAACAGGAGACAAGGGACACGATGTTTTTACCCAGGTTCGGGCCCTCTCAATGGAGGTAAAGCCCTACTCCTGCTTGATTAATATTGATGATATGGGTAGTACAAGAGTAGATCTACCACGAGATCGGAGTGGCTAAGCCCTAGAAGCTA
>NW_021234053.1:0-3062 GCF_002162155.2 Triticum dicoccoides | reverse complement strand
CCTTTTTTATGGCTCTTTTTATTTGGGCTTCTTTGGCCTCCTTTTTTATTTATTTTATTTTTCGTCCGGAGTCTCATCCCGACTTATGGGGGAATCATAGTCTCCATCATTCTTTCCTCACTGGGACAATGCTCTAATAATGATGATCATCACACTTTTATTTTTCTTATAACTCAAGAATTACAACTCGATACTTAGAACAAAATATGACTCTATGTGAATGCATCCAGTGGTGTACCGGGATATGCAATATGACAATGATGAATGTGTCATGAACGGAACGTTGGAAAGTTGCATGGCAATATATCTCGGACTGGCTATGGAAATGCCATAATAGGTAGGTATGGTGGATGTTTTGAGGAAGGTATATGGTAGGTGTATGATACCGGCAAAAGGTGCGCGGTATTAGAGAGGCTAGCAAAGGTGGAAGGGTGAGAGTGCGTATAATCCATGGACTCAACATTAGTCATAAAGAACTCATATACTTATTGCAAAAATCTAGAATTTATCAAAGCAAAGTATTATGCGCATGCTCCTAGGGGGATAGATTGGTACGAAAAGACCATCGCTCGTCCCCGACCGCCACTCATAAGGAAGACTATCAATAAATAAATCATGCTCCGACTTCATCACATAACGGTTCACCATACGTGCATGCTACGGGAATCACAAACTTTAACACAAGTATTCTTTAAATTCACAACTACTCAACTAGCATGACTTTAATATTATCACCTCCATATCTCAAAACAATTATCATGCTTCAATCTTTTCATAGTATTCAACACACTCAAAAGAAAGTTTCACAAATCTTGAATACCAAGCATATTATTATTAAGAAAATTACCATGCTATTAAGAGACTCTCAAAATAATTTAAGTGAAGCCTGAGAGATCAATAGTTTCTTTAAAACAAATCCACCACCGTGCTCTAAAAGATCTAACTGAAGCACATAGAGCAAAATTATCTAGCTCAAAACATATAAGTGAAGCACATAGAGCAAAACTACTTAACTCAAAAGATATAAGTGAAGCACATAGAGTATTCTATCAAATTTTAATTCATGTATGGCTCTCTCAAAAGGTGTGTATAGCAAGGATGATTGTGGCATACTAAGACACAAAGACACAAATAATACAAGACGCTCCAAGCAAAACACATATCATGTTGGTGAATAAAAATATAGCTCCAAGTAAATTACCGATGGAAGTGGACGAAAGAGGGGATGCCTTCCGGGGCATCCCCAAGCTTTGACTTCTTGGTGTCCTTGGATTATCTTGGGGGTGCCATGGGCATCCCCAAGCTTATGCTCTTTCCACTCCTTGTTCCATGATCCATCAAAAGAATTCACCCAAAACTTGAAAACTTCACAACACAAAACTCAAAGTAGAAAACTCGTGAGCTCCGTTAGCGAAAGAAAACAAAAGACCACTTCAAGGTACTGTAATGAACTCATTCTTTATTTATATTGGTGTTAAACCTACTGTATTCCAACTTCTCTATGGATTATAAACTATTTTACTAGCCATAGATTCATCAAAATAAGCAAACAACACACGAAAAACAGAATCTGTCAAAAACAGAACAGTCTGTAGTAATCTGTAGCTAGCGCAAGATATGGAACCCCAAAAATTCTAAAATACATGTCTGGACGTGAGGAATTTATCTATTAATCATCTGCAAAAAGAATTAACTAAATAACACTCTTCAAATAAAAATGACAGCAGTTCTCGTGAGCGCTAAAGTTTCTGTTTTTTACAGCAAGTTCAACAAGACTTTCCCCAAGTCTTCCCTACGGTTCTACTTGGCACAAACACTAATTAAACATAAAAAAACACAACCAAAACAGAGGCTAAATAATTTATTTATTAAATAACAGCAAGGAAAAATATTGGATTGTCTCCCAACAAGCGCTTTTCTTTAAAGCCTTATAGCTAGGCATTGATAATTTTAATGATGCTCACATGAAAGACAAGAATTGAAGCACAAAAGGAGCATCATAAAGCATGTGACAAACACATCTAAGTCTAACATACTTCCTATTCATAGGCATCTTATAGGCAAACAAATTATCAAGACAAGCAAAAACTAGCATATGCAAGGAAGAGGAAAGAAACAATAGCAATCTCAACATAACGAGAGGTAATTTAGTAACATGAAAATTGCTACAACCATATTTTCATCTCTCATAGTGATTACATGTAGGATCATAAGCAAATTCAACAATATAGCTATCACATAAAATATTCTCAACATGATCCATATGCATGCAAAGTTGACACTTTTCCGAAATAGTGGGATTAACATTAACTAAAGTCATGACCTTCCCAAACGCACTCTTATCAAAAACTTCATAAGATTGAACATTCTCTAAATATGTGGGATCTAAAGTTGACATTCTTCCAAACCCACTTTCAATGTTATTGCAAACATTATAATCAATCTCATATTCATCATGGGGTTTAAATAAATTTTCAAGATCAAAAGAAGAATCACCCCAATCATGATCATTGCAACAAGTAGAGGACATAACAAAACTAGCATCCCCAAGCTTAGGGTTTTGCATATTATTAGCACAATTTTCATTAATAGAATTTATAATAACATCATTGCAATCATGCTTTTTATTCAAAGATCTATCGTGAATCACTTCATAACACACTTCATCGCAATTTTCAGATTCACGAATTTCAAGCAAAACTTCATAAAGATAATCTAGTGCACAAAACTCACTAGCAATTGGTTCAACATAACTGGATCTTTTAAAAAGATTAGCAAGCGGATGAGGATCCATAAATCTTAGGTTCTCTGTTTAGTAATAAATAAATGACTATTCCAACCATACGAGCAAACAAAAAGCAAACGGGCAAAAAGAGGCAAATAGAGAGGAAGGATAGGGAGAGAGAGGGCGAATAAAACGGCAAGGGTGAATTGGGGGGAGAGGAAAACGAGAGGCAAATGGCAAATAATGTAATGCGAGAGATAGGGATTGTGATGGGTACTTGGTATGTTGACTTTTTGCGTAGACTCCCAGGCAACGGCGCCAGAAATCCTTCTTGCTA
>NW_021234052.1:0-1308 GCF_002162155.2 Triticum dicoccoides | reverse complement strand
GGGGGGGGGCATCTTCATATTCCTCCTTGTCTTCGGGGGAGGAGTGCGTCGCGGAGTTATCGGACGATGAGTCCGATATCACCTGGCGCCGGGATTCTTCTTGGTCTTCTCCGGCACCTTGTAAGGAGCCGGAGTCGGCATCTCCGTCAGGAGAGCGTCCGCAGTGTCTTCGGGCAGAGGGGACGGACAGTCGATCTTCTCCGATGCCCCCACCCAGTCCTGTCAAAGGCATGGGAGCTCAGACCCCGCGCGTGATTAAGCTATGGGAAGTAAAAATCCTACCAGATGTAGAAAACTTACCGGATTCGCAGGGCGCTTCGCGCTTAGCCCGCGGTCCTAGATGAGAGAGGGAGGGATCTCGGCACCCTTGAACAACACCTTCAAGACGTCCTTGTGCGTCGTGTCGAAGAGCTCGCTCAGAGTCTGGTGCTGGGCCGGGTCGAACTCCCACAAGTTGAAATCCCGTTGTTGACATGGGAGGATCCGGCGGAAGAGCATGACCTGGACTATGTTGACAATCTTGAGCTTCTTGCTTGCCATATTCCGGATACATTTCTGGAGTCCGTCCAGCTCCACTGATGAACCCCAGGATAGGCCCTTCTCTTTTCAGGAGGTGAGCCGCGTGGGGATTCCGGATTGAAACTCGGGGGCCGCCACCCAGTTGGTGTCGCGCAGCTCGGTGATGTAGAACCATGCCGATTGCCACCCCTTTATGGTCTCCATGAAGGAGCCTTCAAGCCATATAACATTGGGCATCTTGCCCACCCTGGCTCCGCCACATTCTGCTTGTTGGCCTCTCACCACCTTCGGCTTGATATTGAAGGTCTTCAGCCACAGGCCGAAGTGGGGCTGGATGCAGAGGAAAGCCTCACACACGACGATGAACGCCGAAATATTGAGGATGAAGTTCAGGGCTAGATCATGAAAGTCCAGCCCATAGTAGAACATAAGACCACAGACAAATGGATGGAGGGGAAACCCCAGTCCACGGAGGAAGTGGTGGAGGAAGACTACCCTCTCATGAGGTTCCATGGTGGGAACGATCTGCCCCACAGCGAGCAGCCGATGCGCGGTATTCGCGGATAAGTATCCGGCTCCGCGCAGCTTTTTGATGTGTCCCTCCGTGACGGAGGAAGCCATCCACTTGCCTCCCGCTCCGGACATGTTTGGAGAAGGTTGAGGAGAAGGATGTGGACTTGGGCGTTGGAGCTCGAGTGCGTGAGAATGGATGAGCAAGGAGGAAGAAGGCGCGGGTAGAAAAAGGATAAACCTTATCCCTTTATAAGGGTGGTCGAAACTATGTGCCCC
>NW_021234051.1:0-390 GCF_002162155.2 Triticum dicoccoides | reverse complement strand
CACGCTCAATCATTGATCCATTCATGAAACACACTCGAATATTAGCTACATCCAATGCACAAGTATGATCATAGTGCTCCCTAGTTGGTGCTTTATAAGAGAAGATGGAGACTCGAATAAAAATTGCATAAAGTAAATAGATAGGCCCTTCGCAGAGGGAAGCAGATATTTGTAGAGGTGCTAGAGCTCAAAGCTTAAATTGAGAGATAAAAATATTTTGAGAGGCATACTTTTCCTGTCAACAAAAATGACTGAGAATTCCCAATACTTTCCATGCTAGATATATCATAGGTGGTTCACAAACATAAAATAAAGTTTATTCCTTTTTCCACCATACTTTCACACTCTACGACTAGCTATATCCATGGATGCCATCCATAGCAACACTTT
>NW_021234050.1:0-1361 GCF_002162155.2 Triticum dicoccoides | reverse complement strand
AATCATATCCGGGCCAAAGAATTGTCTTTCCCCGGTCTCTGACCAGTTAAGGGGTGTTCGACACCGTCGTCCATAGAGAACTTCAAAAGGGGCTTTACCCAAGCTAGATTGATAGCTGTTGTTGTAAGCAAATTCGGCAAATGGAAGGCATTTCTCCCAACCCATTCCGAATGAGATAACAGAGGCTCGAAGCATGTCTTCTAGAATCTGGTTGACGCGTTCCACTTGACCACTCGACTGAGGGTGGAAAGCGGTGCTGAAGGAGAGACGGGTTCCCATAGCATTTTGGAAACTTTCCCAAAATCGAGAGGTGAAAAGACTTCCTCGATCCGAGTTAATTTCCAAAGGAACACCATGGAGAGACACTATTCGGGAGATGTATAAGTCTGCCAATTGACTAGCGGTTATACTCTCACGAACAGGTAGGAAATGGGCTACTTTGGAAAGACGGTCGACAACGACGAAGATAGCATTATTCCCTCTCTTGGTCCTGGGAAAACCGGTAATGAAATCCATACTAATTTTATCCCATTTCCATTCAGGAATAGCTAAAGGTTGAAGGGTGCCAGCAGGCCGTTGATGCTCTGCTTTTACACGACGACAGACGTCGCAATTAGCAATATACTGAGCAATTTCTCTCTTCATCCTAGTCCACCAGAACCTTTGACGTAGGTCCTGATACATCTTGGTACTACCGGGATGAATGGTGAGAGGAGATTCATGAGCCTCCTTAAGGATCAACTGCCGTAGATGCTGGTTCTTGGGAACCACTAAGCGGTTCTCAAAGTACACAGCACCATGATCATTTGTGGAGAAACAACTAGCACCTCCGCTAGCAATGTTCTCCTTGATCTTAGCTATTCCCTTATCTCGCTTCTGGGCAGCAATGATTTGATCCGTAAGAGTAGGTTTCGCCACCAAGGTGGAAAGAAATCCTTGAGGAACAATGTGAAGGTTAAGCTTCCGAAATTCCTCATGGAGAAGCGGTTGACTTTGTTGTAACATTAGGTTGTTACAATAAGATTTACGACTTAGCGCATCAGCCATGACGTTGGCTTTCCCTGGGGTGTAAGTTATTCCTAAGTCGAAATCTGTGATTAACTCAACCCAACGTCTTTGCCTGAGATTCAAATCCGGTTGGGTGAAAATGTACTTCAGACTCTGGTGATCAGTGAATATTTCGCAACGGTTACCGAGGAGGTAATGTCGCCAGGTCTTAAGTGCATAGACTACGGCTGCAAGCTCTAGGTCATGAGTAGGATAATTCTCCTCATGTGGGTGCAATTGCCGTGAAGCATAAGCAATTACGTGTCGATCTTGCATGAGAATGCAACCTAGTCCTTGTCGCGAGGCGTCGCAGT
>NW_021234049.1:0-1793 GCF_002162155.2 Triticum dicoccoides | reverse complement strand
TGTAGGCGGCAGCGACGATGGCCTCTATTCATCCTAGCTGCACGTGCCATGATGGTCACATCATGTGACTATTCAATTTGGTGATGGCGGCGAACAACGTTGGTCATCACGAAGGGGGCGATAGCCATCAATTACTACAACTAGGAGATCACTCAACGTTTTTGTTTGCATGGCGACGATTGTGACTCGCGCTAGTGTGGAGTGGCAGTGGCCAGTTTTGCGCCGAGATATGGATGGCCACTTGGTGGCTGTGGCGGTGCTATTAGGTGGGAAATTGTCTCACGAGTCTACCAAGATTTTTTGACCTTGGATACCAGCGGACGCGACTATCGAATGAGCCGTAATCAAGATGCTGATTGGGACACAACTTCATGTCTGGGTGAGAACTCTTGTCCCATCCTTTATTGGCTATGCTCAACAACGATGAAATTGCATCATTAAGTTGTTGAAGGCATTGTCTACATGCTATTGTGTTGATCTTCATTGGCTGGTCTTGACAACTAGGATGAAAATCCTTATCCAGGCTAGACGTGTTGAGAATAACGTGAGGCGTTGCTACGGAAAAAGTTAACTTAGTCATATGTGTGTTATTTCATATCTTGTATGGCTCAGCCGTGGTTACCTTTGTTTTGTATCGTGTTTAATACTCCATTTGATCATTGTTATAAGATGTTCTAACTTCTTCTAAATTGGATGTATGTGTACACGTTTTATTGTGTTTGTTCACTCATTTTTGGTCCATATACAGTCCATATTGAAGTATCCAAAACATCTTATAATAGTAGATGGGGGGAGTAATTAATAAGAATGGTTATGTGCATCACGATGATGTAGAGGCCGAGGGTTTAACCTCCTTTTCAGAAAGAAAGAAAATGTGATGCCGGTGTGCCTTAATTTAACTCCTTCTACACTTGTCTTGATGCATGTTGCAAAGATCAGGAATCAGATAGGTTTTGTATTTATTTTTCCTGCAAGAATCATTCTTGTCCTACAAAAAAGTTGGTAGCGTCTTGCTTTCTCTTGCATTCCGTGAATCATTTCATATAAAATTACCACTCATTCCCATAATATTTTAACCCGGCACAAATGTTGTCCGTGTTGGCTTAATACTACCAGGCTGGCGGCATCAATACACATTAGTCAACCGTTGGGAGTGAGTGACCATGACAGCATGACGCTATGGTAACTTTCCTGCGAAGCAGGCAATGAAACCATAAACTCCTTCCTGAATTGTGTGCCTCGGAACATGGTGTGTCTTGGTGGTGTTATACAATGGCACTATTCCAGCATCTTTGTGCCATGATGTGCTAGGACCTCCTCCGAGAATGCCACATGGACCCATCTTGGAACAGAGAGAAAAATGTGGGCTAATATATTAGCAATTCAGAGGGCACGGTCCACAAAACTTGCGTTGATGTATTTCTTGATATCTCACAATCCAATTTAGTTGGTAGTTGCTACAATGCGCACCGTTACATAGCGGTGTCAGGTTTGACTACCAGACAAAGCTTGCTTGTGCACCACAAAGCGTTTACATCCTAGTAGAAATTTGTAATCACATGACCTGGTTGTTTATTGGACATTCTCCAGTGAATTAGTGAACATAATACATTCTAAACCAAGACTTCCACATCAAATCATTTGACGTCAAACCATTTGACATTGCGTTAGTACAACTTTAAGTAGTGACAAGCAAGGATGGCAATGGGTCGGGTTTGGATCGGGTTGAACAATATCAAATCCATATCCATATCCATGAAGGCAGTCCCAACCCATCCATGAAAAATCCATGG
>NW_021234048.1:0-762 GCF_002162155.2 Triticum dicoccoides | reverse complement strand
AGAGGTTTCCCAAAGTATTTATATCTATGGCCTTGTAGACCACAATTGCTGCATGTAATTGTTCCCATCTTCCTTGTGTCCTGTGGTGCAGGCACCTCAAATTGGCCCTTCCTCCTAGCTGTCTGTTTCTTGCCTGGTTTTTCTTTGAACACTGGGGGCTCAATATCCTTGGTATGGGTGTCAGGCCAGAATTCAGGACCAGGGATAGGGTACACAATGTCTTTGTATGCTTCAATATATAGTGGCTTTAAAAAAATTCATGGACAAAGTCCTCTGGGTGCATATGAAGCTTGCTCTAAGAGAAGGCTCACTTGCTTTGGAAAGCCACTTAGTAGTAAACTTTGTATTTTCTGCTGATGCTGGACAAGTGTGCTCCATGTTACACTTCTTAATGCAAAAAGTTCTTTCATGAGCTATCCTGGAGGCACACATGTAAAATTCACATCCATGCTCTCTCTGTGAACACTTGGCTTCTTCAGGAGGTATGGTAGTTCAACTTCATATTCTTCTTCCTCATCACCAATGCCTAAATCACCAGCAAAACAAAACTCATCCGCTTCAGGAAACCAATCTTGAATTTGTTTATGCTCTACCTCATTGTGACATCTGCTAGCTGGACCAGGATTCTTCACATGTTTCACAACAACAGTTAATTCCAATGATCTATCCTCTTCAGAGGAACACTCTATTTCCATTTGAACAACTTCAACACTCCCATCTGAATGACCTAAATCATCAGAACATAATTCAGACACTTCAGTG
>NW_021234047.1:0-980 GCF_002162155.2 Triticum dicoccoides | reverse complement strand
TTTAAAACGTGAATGCAGCTGTCTCTAATGCATAACCCCAAAACGATAGTGGTAAAGAGATATCATAGATCGCACCATATCAAATAAAGTGCGGTTACGACGTTCGGACACACCATAACGATGTGGTGTTCCAGGTGGCGTGAGCTGTGAAACTATTCCACATTGTTTTAATTGAAGACCAAACTCGTAACTCAAATATTTGTCTCCGCGATCAGATCGTAGAAACTTTATTTTCTTGTTACGATGATTTTTCCACTTCACTCTGAAATTCTTTGAACCTTTCAACTATTTCAGACTTATGTTTCATCAAGTAGATATACCCATATCTGCTCAAATCATCTTGTGAAGGTCAGAAAACAACGATGCTTGCCACGAGCAACAGCACTCATTGGATCGTATACATCGGTATGTATTATTTCCAACAAGTCAGTAACTCGTTCCATTGTTCCGAAGAACGGAGTTTTAGTCATCTTGCCCAAAAGGCACGGTTCGCAAGCATCAAATGATTCATAACCAAGTGATTCCGAAATTCCATCTTTACGGAGTTTCTTCATGCGCTTTACACCGATATGACCCAAACGGCAGTGCCACAAATAAGTTGCACTATCATTATTAACTTTGCATCTTTTGGCATCAATATTATGAATATGTGTATCACTACGATCGAGATCCAATGAACCATTTTCATTGGGTGTGTAACCATATAAGGTTTTATTCATGTAAATAGAACAACAGTTTATTCTCTTACTTAAATGAATAACCGTATTGCAATAAACATGATCAAATCATATTCATGCTCAACGCAAACACCAAATAACATTTATTTAGGTTCAACACTAATCCCGAAAGAATAGGGAGTGTGCGATGATGATCATATCAATCTTGAAACTACTTTCAACACATATCATCACTTCACCCTTAACTAGTTTCTGTTTATTCTGCAACTCCCGTTTCGAGTTACTACTCTTAGCAACTGAACC
>NW_021234046.1:0-2341 GCF_002162155.2 Triticum dicoccoides | reverse complement strand
GGGATCTATCGTAGTCCTTTCAATAAGTAAGAGTGTCGAACCCAACGAGGAGCAGAAGGAAATGATAAGCAGTTTTCAGCAAGGTATTCTCTACAAGTACTGACATAAGTGGTAACAGATAGTTTTGTGATAAGATAATTTGTAACGAGCAACAAGTAACAAAAGTAAATAAAGTGCAGCAAGGTGGCCCAATCCTTTTTGTAGAAAAGGATAAGCCTGGACAAACTCTTATATAGAGAAAAGTGCTCCCGAGGACACATCGGAATATCGTCAAGCTAGTTTTCATCACGTTCATATGATTCGCGTTCGGTACTTTGATAATTTGATATGTGGGTGGACCGGTGCTTGGGTGCTGTTCTTACATGAACAAGCATCCCACTTATGTTTAACCTCTATTGCAATCATCCGCAACTACAACAAAAGTATTAAGGTAAACTAACCAGAGCATGAAACATATGGATCCAAATCAGTCCCTTACGAAGCAACGCATAAACTAAGGTTTAAGCTTCTGTCACTCTAGCAACCCATCATCTACTTATTACTTCCCAATGCCTTCCTCTAGGCCCAAATAATGGTGAAGGGTTATGTAGTCGACGTTCACATAACACCACTAGAGGCTAGACAACATACATCTCATCAAAATATCGAACAAATACCAAATTCACATGACTACTAATAGCAAGACTTCTCCCATGTCCTCAGGAACAAACGTAACTACTCACAAAGCATATTCATGTTCATAATCAGAGGGGTATTAATATGCATAAAGGATCTGAACATATGATCTTCCACCAAATAAACCAACTAGCATCAACTACAAGGAGTAATCAACACTACTAGCAACCTACTAGTACCAATCTCGAACTTGGAGACAAGAATTGGATACAAGAGATGAACTAGGGTTTTGAGAGGAGATGGTGCTGGTCAAGATGTTGATGGACATTGCCCTCTCCCTATGGGAGGAGCGTTGGTGATGACGATGGTGATGATTTCCCCCTCCCGGAGGGAGGTGTCCCCGGCAGAACAGCTCTGCCGGAGCCCTAGATTGGTTCCGCCAAGGTTCTGCCTCGTGGCGGCGGAGTCTCATCCCGAAAGGTTGCTTATGATTTTTTTCCTCGATGAAAGACCTCATATAGCAGAAGATGGCCATCGGAGAGCCAACAGGGGGCCCACGAGGCAGGGGGCGCACCCTTGGGGGTAGGGCGCGCCCCCACCCTCGTGGCCAGGTGGGTCCCCCTCTGGTGTACTTCTTCCGCTCAATATTTTTTATTATTTCCAAAAATGACTTTCGTGGAGTTTCAGGACTTTTGAAGTTGTGCAGAATAGGTCTCTAATATTTGCTCCTTTTCCAGCCCAGAATTCCAGCTGCCGGCATTCTCCCTCCTTATGTAAACCTTGTAAAATAAGAGAGAATAGGCATAAATATTGTGACATAACGTGTAATAACAGCCCATAATGCAATAAATATTGATATAAAAGCATGACGCAAATGGACGTATCAACTCCCCCAAGCTTAGACCTCGCGTGTCCTCAAGCGGAAGCCGATAACGATAAATATGTCCCCATGTTTAGAGGTAGAGGTGTCGATAAAAATAAAATACGGACATGAAGGCATCATGATTATTCTCATAACAGCAACATATATAGATATTGTCATATGATTTCTTATGCTCAAGTAATAATCTATTCACAATGCAAAGTATGAATCAAAAACTTTATTGAGAACTGACAAACTATAATCTCGGTCATTGAAGCAATTGCAATTTATCATAACATCAGAAAGAGTCTATGTCAGAGCTTTATAGCAAGTCCACATACTCAACTATCATTTAGTCTTTCATAATTGCTAACACTCACGCGATACTTGTGGTTATGGAGTTTTAATCGGACATAGCGAAAGATAGGGACTTAAAGTTTCGCATCCCAACCTTTTACCTCAAGGGTAATGTCAACAATAATAACTCATGCTCCCCTACATCTAATTAGATATATCTATCAGGATCTTTTCAACACATTGTGCTTGCCAAAGGATAAAATGTAAAAACGAAAGGTGAAGATCACCATGACTCTTGCATAAGGTAGAAGATAATAGTAAAAGATAGGCCCTTCGCAGAGGGAAGCAGAGGTTGCCATGCGCTTTTAAGGTTGGATGCACAAAATCTTAATGCGAAAGAATGTCACTTTATATTGCCCCTTATGATATGAACCTTTATTATGCAGTCCGTCACTTTTATATCTTCCACTCACAAGATCGTATAAAGCTTATTTTCTCCCACACTAATAAGTCATACATATTTAGAGAGCAAATTTTATTGCTTTGCACCGATGACAACTTACTTGA
>NW_021234045.1:0-395 GCF_002162155.2 Triticum dicoccoides | reverse complement strand
TAAAAACATTCGGAAAATCATAAAATGATCATGATTTCAAAAAATTGTTCACGTATTATAAAAAACTATCACGATTTCAAATAAAGTTTCAGGAAATAAAAAAATGTTCATGGTTTTTTAAAAATATCCAGTATTCGAAACGTATTAGGGAATTTAAAAAACGGGTAACATCACCTAGTTTAGTTGGTGGCGGCACAACTCTTCTAAAGTGGATGTTGCGGGTTCGATATCGCAACAGCAGGCCACCGGCCTCATCAATGCTCAGCTTGGTTTTGAGACGGAGAAGAAAATCAAACGTACGATGTTTTGAGTGGACGTTCCCCACTACAGATACCAGGGTTCGTTCCCCACCCTCCACCTTTTTTATCTCTCCTTTTTTCTCTCGCAAGCGCGCC
>NW_021234044.1:0-2604 GCF_002162155.2 Triticum dicoccoides | reverse complement strand
GAATCTGGCATTGACTGCCGTCTCGCGGGTGTCGTCATTATTCTTGGGACGCTTATGTTTGTTGCGTCGATGTTTCTGGATGCTATATCTGGCCTCTAATGTGCCAGGGGTGTTTGCTTTGTTTTTTTTTGACTATATACTGCAAGGCAACAGCCTCACAGTCCTTTATTAAAGTCAAGTATCACAAGATATACAAAGTTACAAAAGAGCAAAAGAAACAAGGTTAGGGAGTGAAGGCTACTTACAAAGAGAGTTTAAGGTAGGGAAGCTATCCAAGAAGTTAGGCTATTCCTATATTTACACTTGATTCTATGAGCTAACAGAGAAATATCATGAATAAAATTCATCCTCCAAGATTTGAAAGTAGCCAACTCATTTATGAAAATCTTCCCATTCCTTTGTGTCCAAATATTCCAAGTAGCCGTGAAGACTACCTCAGAAAAGAATGGGTAGCCAAAGTCCTTCCTGGCAGCGCAAGCCATCTCAAAAGTAGTCTGGTTTGGATGAACACTCCATGAGATGCCCAAGTAATTCCAGACATGTTGGCTGAAGTTGCAAACAAAGAAAAGATGAGCTCTATCTTCATGCAAAGCTGATAGACACATAACACACGTGTCATCCTGTATAATCCAATGCCTTCGCTGCATCATGTCCCTAGTGTTTAGACGATCCATCAAAAGGAGCCAGCCAAACACTTTGATCTTGAGGGTGCAAGAACATTTCCAGATCCACCCAAATATGGGGTCAACCACGATGTCAGAAAAACAAGACAAATAATATATTCTTGACTGATAATCGCCAGATTTTGCAGGCCATTTCCAGACATCATTTCCCCCCTCATGCAGATTGATCAAAGACATTAAAGCCTGAAGCTGATTGAATTCCTCAAAGGCCTCAACTGATAAAGGCAGGTGAAAGTTGTTGGTCAGATCATACAACTCCATCACATCCTTGATGGTAAGCGTGTCATCAATCACAAAAGAGTGGAGCCTCGGGAATCATTACTTTGTTGCTGTGAGCCAGCCAGCTATCTTCGCCCGCATAAAAGTGGGTAATGAGTGTCGTTAGGGCCGCCATGGATTTTGGTTTCTCTTGGCCGAGGTGTCGGGCGAGCCACTCGTCCCTGATACTATGTTTGAAGGCTGCTATGGCTTCGGTGTCCGGACAGCCGGCTGTTTGGTTCTTTTTTAGTAGGAACCGAGTCCAGAATCTCCTGGCCGACTCTCCGGGCTGTTGGGTAATGTGACCTAAGTCATCAGCATCCGGTGGTCGCCTATAGGTACCTTGGAAGTTGTTGAGGAATGCGTCCTCCAGATTTTCCCAACTGCCGATGGAGTTTGTCGGCAGGCCATTCAGCCAATGTCTGGCTGGTCCTTTAAGCTTAAGGGGGAGATACTTGATGGCATGTAGATCATCACCGCGGGCCATGTGAGTGTGGAGCAGGAAATCTTCGATCCATACCGCGGGGTCTGTTGTGCCATCGTATGATTCGATGTTGACGGGTTTAAACCCTTTTGGGAATTCATGATCCATTACTTTATCAGTGAAGCAGAGGGGGTGTGCGGCGCCTCTGTGCCGGGCTATGTCACTACACAGTCCGACTAAGTCTGATCGGTTATGTTCGGCCCGGCCGGACTTATCATTAGTGTATCCGGCATGACGATCATCGTCATGTGCTGTGGCACGCCCCCATGATCCGTAGATCGATCTTGGCTGTCCTGCGTTGTTTTCCAATATGTCTTGTAGGTCTTGTGTATTGCGCCGGGCCATAGTGAACTGGTGTGGGGGAGTGGGCTGGTATTTGGTCTGATACGTCGTTTTATCCCGGCCATGAGGTGGCCGGTCAGCCTCGTCTTGTGCTGGTAGAGTAGGATCTACGGCCTCCTCGTCTAGCTGAGGTAGCAACTTGTGCTTTGGGTAACCCTTGGTGGGGGGCCCGAGTCTGTATTCCTCGGCCGCCAGGATTGCGGTCCATCTGTCTGCAAGCAGATCTTGATCAGCTTGGAGCTGCTGCTGCTTCTTTTTCAGGCTTCTTGCAGTGGCTATAAGCCGACGCTTAAAGTGCTCCTGCTCTATTGGATCTTCGGGTACGCCGAATTCATCATCGCCGAGGCTCACCTCGTCTTCGGAGGGAGGCATATAGTTGTCATCCTCCACGTATCCGTCTATCGCCTGTTCCTCGGTAGTGACCTGCCCATGTCCCTGTTCGGCCTGTTCAAAGGTAGGCTGATCAGGATTGTATTCCTCTTCGGCACCATCTGGGTTGTTTTATTCTCCTATGCCGGTAATGCTATGGCGGGGCTTAGAGCGGCGCTGATGACGCCCATGCTTTGGTTTCTTCCCTAAGGGGTTACCTTCTGTTGCCTCATCGCCATTGGTTTCTTTGGGGGTGTCCACCATATATATATCATACGAAGAGGTGGTTGTCCAGTGCCCTGTGGGCGGTGGTTCCTGTTCTTCTCCCGCATTGTCGTCTATACCGTCGATGTCTTTGGAGTCTAAGTCAAGCAAGTTGGTCAAATCATCAACAGTGGCTATTAAGTGGGTGGTGGGTGGGTAACGAATTTCTTCATCGCCTGCTTCCCACTCGAGCCGGACATAGTT
>NW_021234043.1:0-1959 GCF_002162155.2 Triticum dicoccoides | reverse complement strand
GGCGACTGTCTCTCCAACTTTAGTTGAACCAAGTATGGCTACGCCCGGTCCTTGCGAAGGTTAAAACGGAGTCTATTTGACAAACTATCGTTGTGGTTTTGATGCGTAGGTGAGATTGGTTCTTACTTAAGCCCGTAGCAGCCACGTAAAACATGCAACAACAAAGTAGAGGACGTCTAACTTGTTTTTGCAGGGCATGTTGTGATGTGATATGGTCAAGGCATGATGCTGAATTTTATTGTATGAGATGATCATGTTTTGTAACCGAGTTATCGGCAACTGGCAGGAGCCATATGGTTGTTGCTTTATTGTATGCAATGCAATCGCGATGTAATGCTTTACTTTATTACTAAACGGTAGTGATAGTCGTGGAAGCATAAGATTGGCGAGACGACAACGATGCTACGATGGAGATCAAGGTGTCGCGCCGGTGTCGATGGTGATCATGACGGTGCTTCAGAGATGGAGATCACAAGCACAAGATGATGATGACCATATCATATCACTTATATTGATTGCATGTGATGTTTATCTTTTTATGCATCTTATCTTGCTTTGATTGACGGTAGCATTATAAGATGATCTCTCACTAAATTATCAAGAAGTGTTCCCCCTGAGTATGCACCGTTGCCAAAGTTCGTCGTGCCCAGACACCACGTGATGATCGGGTGTGATAAGCTCTACGTCCATCTACAACGGGTGCAAGCCAGTTTTGCACACGCAGAATACTCAGGTTAAACTTGACGAGCCTAGCATATGCAGATATGGCCTCGGAACACGGAGACCGAAAGGTCGAGCGTGAATCATATAGTAGATATGATCAACATAACGATGTTCACCATTGAAAACTACTCCATCTCACGTGATGATCGGTCATGGTTTAGTTGATTTGGATCACGTAATCACTTAGAGGATTAGAGGGATGTCTATCTAAGTGGGAGTTCTTAAATAATATGATTAATTGAACTTAAATTTATAATGAACTTAGTACCTGATAGTATCTTGCTTGTTTATGTTGATTGTAGATAGATGGCTCGTGCTGTTGTTCCGTTGAATTTTAATGCGTTCCTTGAGAAAGCAAAGTTGAAAGATGATGGTAGCAATTACACAGACTGGGTCCGTAACTTGAGGATTATCCTCATTGCTGCACAGAAAAATTACGTCCTGGAAGCACCGCTGGGTGCCAGGCCTGCTGCTGGAGCAACACCAGATGTTATGAACGTCTGGCAGAGCAAAGCTGATGACTACTCGATAGTTCAGTGTGCCATGCTTTACGGCTTAGAATCGGGACTTCAACGACGTTTTGAACGTCATGGAGCATATGAGATGTTCCAGGAGTTGAAGTTAATATTTCAAGCAAATGCCCGAATTGAGAGATATGAAGTCTCCAATAAGTTCTATAGCTGCAGGATGGAGGAGAACAGTTCTGTCAGTGAGCATATACTCAAAATGTCTGGGTATAATAATCACTTGATTCAATTGGGAGTTAATCTTCCGGATGATTGCGTTATTGACAAATTCTCCAATCACTGCCACCAAGCTACAAGAGCTTCGTGATGAACTATAATATGCAAGGGATGAACAAGACTATTCCCGAGCTCTTCGCAATGCTGAAAGCTGCGGAGGTAGAAATCAAGAAGGAGCATCAAGTGTTGATGGTTAACAAGACCACTAGTTTCAAGAAAAAGGGCAAAGGGAAGAAAAAGGGGAACTTCAAGAAGAACGGCAAGCAAGTTGCTGCTCAAGAGAAGAAACCCAAGTCTGGACCTAAGCCTGAAACTGAGTGCTTCTACTGCAAGCAGACTGGTCACTGGAAGCGGAACTGCCCCAAGTATTTGGCGGATAAGAAGGATGGCAAGGTGAACAAAGGTATATGTGATATACATGTTATTGATGTGTACCTTACTAGAGCTCGCGGTAGCACCTGGGTATTTGATACTGGTTCTGTTGCTAATATTT
>NW_021234042.1:0-1920 GCF_002162155.2 Triticum dicoccoides | reverse complement strand
TGCTTTATAATGGTAGTATAATAAAGCAACATATTTGTAACCCAAGTGCTCTTATGTATCCTTATCTTAGCACAGGTTCCTTCACTTGCATAAGTGCACATGTTATTGCATATGTGCAGGGAAATTTGCTTTGTTAACCTCTTTAATTCAGTCCTAGAAATAGTTTCTTTTAGTTCAGTACTAGAAACTTCTGCACATTGTGCGAGTTGGGGTCCTCCATGTTTGGAGGTGCAATCCAATATTGTAGTCACGTATGCAGAACCTGAAAAATGCTCTGGAAGCTTGCTCTAGGCAAGAACGCGGCTTGCATACATTGGATCGTTCGACCGCCTTGCAACGCTGGCTCGCCAGGAAAGACTCTCGTTTCGATGCTGCTCTTCACAGATCGATAGCCCTGCCCCGGTACACATGCAAGATGATATCTCTGCTTCCTGGAGTAGTCCACATCTAGTAGACGATGCTTGAACAAAGCAGATCCACAGTTCCGCACCATAGTCTCTGTGCAGCGACGACGGGAGAAGAGCCCGCGTGATCATGCTCGAGCCGAACGAGCAGCAGCAGTAATCAACAGCGGACGCCGTTCCTGAAGAAACTCAAGTTCCTCAAGGGACAGAACAGTGCTGGTTCAACATGAACATACACAGTCGCTATTCGCAAAAATAAATAAATAAATACACATTCTCTGCTGGACCCTGCAGGTCAGATAGGCCTTATATACAAAGTCCAGCCGATACGCAGGGAAGGAATGGATCCCATACTAGGCGGGACCCACTTGTAATCTGTGGTGTGCTATAAAGTAGCTGTACTTCTGTCGAGAGAGGCATCCGGTGGATCATTTGAAACGTTGAACCCTGAAACGGGCATACCTCTTTTTTTTTCTTTTTTCTTTTTTGTGGGGGCATACCTCTTTCTTCTACTCCAAGTTGCAATCCGGATCTGAGTGGCTAACTTTGGCTAGAGGAAGGAAAATCTTGTGATGTTCTTGAGAGATACTACAAGTAGGATCGTAACAATTGGTACTCAGAGCTTTGACCCTTCCCTCTTTGCTTCATACGCGTGCAAAAATCTTTGATCAATTGCTTGATCCCAAAAATCCATTCATGGCTCTGTGAAAACAATATATATCTAACACCATATCATTCAAAGATTAAAACAATATACTCCCTCCATCCGGAATTACTTGTCGGAGATATGGATGTATCTAGATGCATTTTAGTTCTAGATACATCCATTTTTATCCATTTCCGCGACAAGTAATTCCGGACGGAGGGAGTATATTTTTAAATATGCTATGTCTGTGTCTTTTGATCAGATTATGGAATTCATGGTTGAAATAGGAATAAAACAATATATACTACCTAACACCGTATCATTCAAGGCAATGGTATAGTTCATGAACTGGAAAATAATTCATTACATTATACATTCGCTAAGTATGAGTAGTTGTGTCAAGTTCTTTTCTCTTGATTTAATATATATCTAACATATATAGTTTGCTCTTGTAAGCTTTTGATTAATTCTGTAAAAAAGCTTTTGACTTATTAGAGCTAACTGACAATAGGGGCTCATGTAAAAATTGTACACCCTCCAATTCATACTCCCTCCGTTCCTAAATATTTGTCTTTTTAGAGATTTCAAATGGACTACCATATATGGATGTATATAGACATATTTTAGAGTGTAGATTCACTCATTTTGCTTCGTATGTAGTCACTTGTTAAAATCTCTAGAAAGACAAATATTTAGAAACGGAGGGAGTATTAATTAACACATACTCCCTCCGTTCCATATTACGTTGTCGCTGAAACGGATGTATGTAGACATATTTCAATGCTAGATACTCCCTTCGTTCGGAATTACTTGTCGCATAAATGGATGTATCTAGATCAGAGGGATTATTGAAAAAAACTGGATTTTCTT
>NW_021234041.1:0-970 GCF_002162155.2 Triticum dicoccoides | reverse complement strand
CACCAACCGGTACTAAAGGGCAGCCGCACTGGTATTATAAACCCAGCCGCGGCTGCTCCTTCGAGCTTCTCTATATAGCAGGCTTCTGGGCCTAACTAGGGCGCGCTGCCCTGTGAGTC
This sequence comes from Triticum dicoccoides, assembly GCF_002162155.2. Classification (NCBI taxonomy): domain Eukaryota; kingdom Viridiplantae; phylum Streptophyta; class Magnoliopsida; order Poales; family Poaceae; genus Triticum; species Triticum dicoccoides. The sequence continues at coordinate 851 of NW_021234041.1, read as the reverse complement.
TGATGGCCCTTCAGGGCCTGCATTATTATTAGTGCTTACTATATTATTATAATTAATGATGAATAGATAAAAAAATCATAAATGAAAGTTTGTTTTGCAAAGTGACGTGGCTAGCAGCCTATCACTGCCTCCCACGAAAGAGAATAAAGCCATCGGAATATAACGACTTCTAACCAACTGATGCATGCCGTTTTGTTTCTCCAAGAGCACGATGATCTCACAAGTTACAACTATTAGGCAGTTATTAAAGGCATCTTTAACACTGGCCCGCAAATTTACTACAGAATCAGTCCGCGGATCGGCGGACTAGTCCACGGACATGAATGCGGGAGGCGGCTGTCGGTGTCAAAACCGGCGGATCTCGGGTAGGGGGTCCCGAACTGTGCGTCTAGACCGGATGGTAACAGGAGGCAAGGGACACGAAGTTTTACCCAGGTTCGGGCCCTCGCGATGGAGGTAAAACCTTACGTCCTGCTTGATTAATATTGATGATATGTGTAGTACAAGAGTAGATATACCACGAGATCGGAGAGGCTAAACCCTAGAAGCTAGCCTATGGTATGATTATTGTTGTGTATGTTGTCCTACGGACTAAAACCCTCCGGTTTATATAGACACCGGATAGGGTTAGGGTTACATAGAGTCGGTTACAATGGTAGGAGATCTCACTAGTAGAAATTAGAGCTTTGGTCCAGGCCGGGTCAGCCCATTAGTCCCGGTTCAGTCCAGAACCGGGACCAATGGGGGCATTGGTCCCGTTTCGTGAGCCCAGGGGGCCGGCCAGGCCACGTGGGCCATTGGTCCCGGTTCATCTACACCTTTTGGTCCCGGTTGGTGGGATGAACCGGGAC
>NW_021234040.1:0-2268 GCF_002162155.2 Triticum dicoccoides | reverse complement strand
AAAAGAGAAATGGTTAAGCACTTACTCGTGGCTGCGGAAAAGTATGCCATGGAAAGGATGAAGAGGATATGTGAAAGCATACTATGCAAGAGTCTTGATGTTGAGACTGTGGCGACCATCTTAGCTCTAGCTAACCAGTATCATTGCAACAACCTCAAAGATGCTTGCATTGAATTTATGCTCTCTTCAAATAGAATGAAAGATGTGATCTCAAGCCAAGGTTATCTACACCTCAAAAGATCTTCTCCTGATGTCATCGTGGATGTGTTGGAGAGAGCAGCTAAGTCCTGCAAGATTTAGTGCGCTAACATGGCATGACCTACTGCTAATCCTTCAGTCCTGATCTTCGCCTTAATATTGGGTTGAAGAAAACAACCAAGTAGCTTCCATCAATCCATCTAGCTACTTTTTGATACATAGCCACCTGAGATGAGGTGCCATCTCTTTCAGTTTCAGAGATCTTTTGGAGGAAGCGAGTTGGTTTTGTCTACAGTGTATTGGTTCCCCCATCTGATATAAGTATATGTGAATCTGCGGTAGCTCACTAGTTGCCTCTGTTATTTGCTCCCTTTAATATCTGGCTTACGTGAAGAATGATAAAACTTTGAGTTTCTTGGCTATCACTGTTGAGATAATCTGTTTTACCTATATGAAGAACTTACATTTTGAATGCCAGCTGTTAGACTTCCAGTGAGAGACATTTACAAATGGTTTCTTGACATGAACCTTGCTTGCACAGCAGTTTGTCTTTGATTAAGAAAACTTCAGTAGAAAATGAATTTGAAGTTTCGAACCAAACTACTGTGAGATCAGGAGCAGGCAATTGTAGATTTAATTTTCAGTTAGTAGTACTTCTATTGTACAAGCATATGTTCAGTGAAGCCTCTGCGTATGTTAGCTACAAAAGCACAATCCTGTAAGAAATAGGCACTACTTAAGCCTGTGTACTTGTATTTGTACATTGAGGGAGGGGTTAACCGTACAAAAACTGAGAGAGGGATTGGGAGGAATCTGGAGGGAATGGTTGAGGGAGTGACACACTTGAGTGAGAGCCTGAACAATGACTTGAAAACCCATTTCAAATTTGATTTTTGATATGTCGTGTTCTTTAATCATTTTGAAAGGGTGGTGCAGGGAAAAAGGAATAATGAGCTGAATTCGGAATTTGATTCAAGGAAAAGATTGCCTAAAATATGTATGAGGAGACCACCACCTATTTTGGTGCAGGCTAGCAAGCTCTATACACGTAGTATATCTGAAGCTTTTCAAGGTGAATATGAAAGATCCCTGGCAGCTTGCACCAAGGCATTGGATGGTTGTAATGAATATCTAGTAGGAGATTTTACCTTTGAGGAGGAGTATAAAGTTATCCATGATCCTTTGAAGCAAACAGTTGCATGCAGCTGCTGACAATTTGATAGAATGAGGATATTTTGTGGTCATGCTCTTAAAGTTCTTGATTTGATGAATATCAAGTCTCTACCTCCACACTACGTGTTAAACCGATGGACATGAGAAGCAAGGAGTGGGACCGTAAAAGACAACGAGGGTTAATTTACAATTGTAGACATTGTAATTTTTAAAATAACCTTGTTTCTTTATTTAATTAACAGGGACCAATCACAGACAACATTATTATTAATAGACTCTGGTGAAATACTACTCTCTTTGGGCAATCATGTACTCTAACTTGTGCACCAATTCAGTTCAATTATGGGGAGTAGTTGCCATTCAGTTATGTTTAGGTTCATTTCTGGGCAGCAATTGCATTCGCGTCAGTAAAGTTTCAGTTCTGGGCAACATTTGGCATCCAGTTTAGTCCAGAAGTTTGCAGATGCTCATATTCCATTCTGTTCTGTTCAATTCTACACTTGACTGTTGCACAAGTAGCTTTTGGATTGAAGTAGCAAGGCCGCGCCGTGAGCTCGTTCAAAGGCGAGGATCTCCATCCTTTGTCCAAACACTCGTCTCCAACCTTGGATCTTTTGCCCCACTTTACTTCTTCATTTAATAATTTGCCCCCTTGAGAGGCTACCGGGTGGGGCCGGGGGCCCCCGCCACCCACCCACCCACCCCACAAATCCACAATGGCTCCATTCGAGATCCAGACGGCGCAGGCCACGGTTGCGTTCGAGATTGCTGGCTACATCCGTCTCAAGGGCCTCGGTAGAGGCAAATGGCTCCGTTCCCCGACAATCTCAGTCGGCGGCTACGAATGGTCCATCCGCTACTATCCCGACGGAGACAAAAGCGAAGCCAGCCAAGGTT
>NW_021234039.1:0-1910 GCF_002162155.2 Triticum dicoccoides | reverse complement strand
GTTGTCGCCGTCGCCGTCGCCGGGGATGCCGGTTCTGTCTCGTGCGTTGCTGCCTGACTTCCGGTCTGGGGAGACGGGCTTCATTGGCCAATAAATAGGGACGGGAAGGTCAGAGACTGGAGGTCCCTGCTCGCAAACTCGCAATCCCGGTGGCTATTATACTACCAGTCGAAAAAGAGTAAGCTTTCTTCCTAGTTTTGGGTTTCCTTTAATCCGCTTAGTTGGTGGCTGTGTTGACGATGCGATCCTTAATGGTTCAGTTCGTGAAGGAGAAGAAGAAGGTGCCGAAAGGGAATGAGCAACAAGTCTGAATGGACGGGTATGTTTTGATTCTGAGTTGCATTGCACATTAGTTTTGTAATTTGGGAAATCCTCGGGGTTGCCTATGGAACGTTTCCTTGATGTGATGGTCGGGCATATTTGTTTACTAAATCAAAGATCCAGATTGCCTACATCGGCAACTCGAAATATTTCTTACATGTCTTACCACAAGCATATACTTCAAAAACATTTATTCTAAACCGGTTCATGATAGATCAACAAAACCTCGTTGATGCTCTCACCTAATAGCATAACTACATGAAAGAAGGATATCGCATAAGTTCCAACAAGCAGACGTTCAAATGCACCATTTTACACTCTGGAAGGAGGGAGTGCAACTTCTTTAGGGCCCGTTCGGAAGCTCTCCAGCTCCACGATTCTGCAGAAGTGGGCGGGTAGCTGGCCCGAACGCCGCAGCTCCACGAAGCCCGCTCCGCGGAGCAATTCCCCCCTGTGTGCAATTTCTAGGAGCTACGCCGGCCCAGCTTCGCAAAAACCAGAAGCGAAAGTTGCTCGTTATTACATTCCAATGCCCTTCCGAAGTGACACAGTAGCGAACCGTTTCGCAACCCACGAGACCGAAGCCCGCGCCTCTCCTCCCAACCCTAGCCGCTGCCGCTCTGTTGCCGGCCGGCGCCGCGCCGGCACGCCACCGCTAGTCTTCCGCTGCCCTCCTGCATATCCGCCGCATCCCGCATAACCTGTCCATCGCCGCTCACAGTCGCCGCCCGGCCATTCCCGCGCAATCATCTCCCGCTCTGCCGCCGTCACTGTCTCCGGTCGCCGCCGGCAGCAATACGAGCTGGTCCGTCCCGCCTCCCGCGAGATGCGTACCAGAGAAGCCCTTCCCGGGTCTGTCCTAGCTTCGCCGCCGCCTCCCTCTCTTGCCCCGCTGCCTTCCGTCATCCCTGACGTGCCTACCTGCTCGCGGGCCCTAGGAGGAGCTCGTCACGCGAGAAGCTGGAAGCGGGCGCACGGAGGCGGAGATGCGGATTTGAAGAAGCTGGACAACTTCCGAACGGAGCCTTAGTGTTTAGAATGGATCAGGTTACATGTTTTATTTTCAGTTTTAAATAAACAGTAAGCTAGCACGTGCAACACACGTATTATCAGGTGAAAACAATTAGCATTCATCATACAAAGATAATATATCAATAAAATAATGAAAATACATTGATGTACCAACATAAGAGAGGCAATAGAGATGTTTAAAAATGTTGTAACGCACCGAACAAAAATTCTCGGACTAAAACCCTAGTGAACATATTGCCAACCTTTGTATTCAAGTTTTTCCTATCAAATAGGTAATGCCGAGAACCAATTTTTTTTTGTAATTACGCACATGGGAAATTCGCAAAGAAGCGCTTCATTCATCGTAATCAACTCCATATTATTAGGGAAAATCTAAAAGGCTGGAAACATAAACTAATGCATCTATGCACAAAATAAGCTCTGTTTCATGACACGGACCAGTGATTAAAAAGGGTTATTATGATCACACCAATAGGGCATCTTGCAATATAACAGAAAATCATTCAAGTCTATCATGTATATTTAGAGAAAAAGCAAATATTGCAGTAACTTTTTGT
>NW_021234038.1:0-721 GCF_002162155.2 Triticum dicoccoides | reverse complement strand
AGTAACCTTTCAAGACAGACAAACAAGGGATATCATGCATGCACACACTGTTTAGATGACACCGACAATATATATTTGGACAAATGCAGGAAGAATGTGTACCTGGGACATCCTCGATTTCTTCCGACCAACCATCAATGTCAAAAGAAAGGCAAGCATTTCAAAGGTGAGGCAGATCACCGGAAGAAGCCCACCGTCCATACTGGTGATCACATACTTGCTATGGTCAATGATTTACAAGTAATCTTTGAAAAGGGTCCCGACGGACTATCTGTTCCGAATGACGATGAGGGACGTGATACGTCTCCAACGTATTTATAATTTATGAAGCATTCATGCTATTTTATTATCTGTATTGAATGATTATGGGCTTTATTATACACTTTTATATTACTTTTGGGACATGAAAGTGCGTTATATCGACTAGAGGGGGGGTGAATAGGCGATTTTTATGAATTCTTCACTGAGGAATTTGCTGGTGAGGAAATTCCTTAGCGAAGAACTACTTGCAGCGGAATAAGTACTCAGAAGTAAGCATAACAGAATACAAGCATGGTCATCATGATGAAATGAAGACTAGCACAGAGTACAGAAAGCGTAATCACAGGATAACACAAGATGAAGACAAACAGACTGAAGAAATTGAACTGAGGAAATTGAGAAAGTCTTCAGTCAAAGTCTTCAAGCACATATATGAACAAACACTCAACACAGTAATGAG
>NW_021234037.1:0-779 GCF_002162155.2 Triticum dicoccoides | reverse complement strand
TGGTCAAGTTTGACCCGGACCGGTGCTGCTGACCTGCTGAGGTCAGCATGACGTGGTGCTGACGCAGTAATGTTTTTCTGGGATTTTAATAAATCAGAAATGATTTATTATTTTCAGAAAATTCTCAAAACTTCTAAAATTCGTAGAAATTAATCTGTAACTCCAAATGCAAAGTTTTATATATGAAAAATGATCAAAAAGTCCAATCCATCCATCTGTATCATTTGCATGCATGTTAGAACAACTTATGACTACTGTTTAGGCAAATCAAATGAATGGCATTAGAATATCCACATATGGGGTTTGAATTTGAATCTTGTGTTCAAACCAACTCCATTTAAATTGCTGCTAGTTGCATTGGCTCAAATCACATCATGTTGCCATGTCATGATCATGCATCATATTGTTGCATTGCATTGATTGTGTTTCTTCTCTGTTGCCGGTGTTTGTCCCCTCTCAGTGGACGTAGTTCCGACGATGAGTTCGATGACATCGATGAAGAGCTATATTATCTTCAGAAGTGCCAGGCAAGCAGAACCCCCCTTGTTCATTCCAATACAATCCCACTTTCTCGTCACCATAATTTCCGCACCTCCGCCACCATACGCCACCACTATGTGACTTGAGGGTCCCCATCCCGACAGGTTCTCGTGCTTCCACATTCGGAACGGGCCAGGATCCGTGCCAGCACCACACCACGTATTGCGTATGTGCGCTACCTTTAGCCAGACGACAACACCTTCATGGCAAGAACCCGCACATCTCATGTTGTAGGAGGC
>NW_021234036.1:0-719 GCF_002162155.2 Triticum dicoccoides | reverse complement strand
CGGGATACCCATAACTACTCCCACGTAGATGGTTAGTGCGTATAGGCTCGTAGCCGACTCAGATCAAATACCAAGATCTCGTTAAGCGTGTTAAGTATCGCGAACGCCGAACAGGGCCAGGCCCACCTGTCTCCTAGGTGGTCTCATCCTGCCCTGTCGCTCCGCAACAAAGTAACAGTCGAGGGCCGTCGGGAACCCAGGCCCACCGCTACCGGGATGGAGCCACCTGTCCTTTCAGCCCCCTCGACAGAATCACTTGCGGGTACTCAATGAGCTGACCCGACTTTAGTCACCATCTGTATAGCATGTATATGTATAGTATATACCCGTGATCACCTCCCAAGTGATCACGGCCCGATAGTATAGCAAGGCAGACTGACAAGAATGTAGGGCCAATGATGATAAACTAGCATCCTATACTAAGCATTTAGGATTGCAGGTAAGGTATCAACAGATGTAGCGACAATGTCAGGCTATGCATCAGAATAGGATTAACGAAAGCAGTAACATGCTACACTACTCTAATGCAAGCAGTATAGAGGAGAATAGGCGATATCTGGTGATCAAGGGGGGGGCTTGCCTGGTTGCTCTGGCAAGAGAGAGGGGTCGTCAACTCCGTAGTCGAACTGGTCAGCAGCAGCGTCGGTCTCGTAGTCTACCGGAGAGAAGAGGGGGAAGAAATAATGAATACAGAGCAAACAAAGCACCACAAAATATAT
>NW_021234035.1:0-892 GCF_002162155.2 Triticum dicoccoides | reverse complement strand
CGGCCTTTCCTCTTCCTCTCTTGTCTTGGCACCATGCACCGAGGCTTTCATTCACAGTAGGTATCCATTTCGGTTTGCGTAGGGGGTGACAAATCGCGGTCCACACTTCCCGCGTGACTACACAGTGGAGCAAAATGTGGTTTATGCTCTCCTCTTCTTGGTTGCACATTGGGCAGCAGTCCTAATGATCGAGCCCTCGTCTTGCCAGCCGATCGGACGTCCAGCACCTATCTTGGATTGCGAGCCATGTGAAGAAGCAGCAGGGCACCGACGCTTTAGATTTCCAAGTGAATTCGGCTGTGGGGACGACTTGCCTGCCCCAGAACTTGGCCGCATAGGCAGTCCTCGCTGAATAGCATCCGCTTGCTTCCCATGACCAAGTGATGGTATCATGCTGCGTTGGGTCAAGCTGAACTTCTTGGATCATGTTCCATAGCTGTAGATATTCCCTTAGCGAATTAGTTGATACCTCCGGGCTTACTTGGGCAACCCAAGCGTCATTCAGTAGGGCATGGGCTACGGTGCATGTTTTCCTCATTTTCTTCCTGACTCGGCCGTAGGTTAAGGGTGCAATCTCCATGATCCAGTGTCCTTCGAGCCATCTATCTTCCCAAAAGAGTGTTGTATTTCTGTCTCCGAGAACCCAACGAGCAGCCGCGTTGAAGAGTTGTCTTGAAGCTTTTGGCACTGTGATGTCAAATTCTGCCCATGGTCGCGATGTGTCTGACCTCTGTAACCAAGGCCACCTTGCCTGCACAGCTTTGTTCATCCATCCTAGGTTGGGTATGCCTAATCCACCCGCCCATTTGGGGGCACACACAGCCTCCCAAGCGACTGCGCAGCTTCCGCCGGACGAGCTTGACTCAGCGCACCATAAGAAGCTGCGGCATAT
>NW_021234034.1:0-844 GCF_002162155.2 Triticum dicoccoides | reverse complement strand
CCTATGCTTGTTACATGTCCTTCCAAAGCTTTACTTGCTGGTCTTTATATCTTTATCTAAAGCTTTGATGTATGTTGCCATCAATTACCAAAAAGGGGGAGATTGAAAGCACAAGTGCTCCCTAGGTGGTTTTGATAATTGATGACAACATATCTCTTGTTAGACTAACATTTCGATCTAGCATGTTTCAGATAAGTTCAACAATGTAGTGGCATGGACTAAAGGTTGTGGGAACTCCTTCAAGATGCTGAGGACAAAGGATTGGCTAAAGCTTCAAGCTCAAGACTCTTCATCTTATATTTTAGTGATCCAAGATCACATTGAGTCTTTAGGAAAAGCCAATACTATAAAGGAGGGATGAGGTGTTGCTTAATGAGCCTCTTGCTTCATATGCTTAATGATATGCTCCAAAATCCTCAGCTACTTTCCCACTTCCACATATGACCTAAACCCTAAGCCAAACTCGGTCCTACCGATTCTTCCTATCCGGCGCCACCGAGTTTCACTTGTCATCAGCCACTGCCAAACCCTAGCAATTCGGTCCTACCGATAGGTATCTCGGTCTCACCGAGATGGGGTTGCAAACTCTTTGTTTCCCTTTCGTAACTTTTCGGTCTCACCGAAAGAGCGAATCGGTCCCACCGAGATTGCAATGTAAACTCAGTGTTTCCCCTTTGTAACTTTTCGGTCTCACCGAGTTCCACTCGGTCCCACCGAAAGAGCAAATCGGTCCCACCGAGTTTGCCTGACAAACTCTCTGGTTAGGTAATTAACAAATTCGGTCTCACCGAGTTTGTGTAATCGGTCTCACCGAGATTATGTTATGCCCAAACCCTAACCATAT
>NW_021234033.1:0-389 GCF_002162155.2 Triticum dicoccoides | reverse complement strand
TTGTGGGTCATCAGTGGTTTTGTCTTCCAACCTCCTGAGCCCGTCGTTCAGGTGGTTCCTGTGAGTAATGAGGTTGTGATATCAGTTGCTACATCGCAAGTTTCTGAGGCTTTCTTTTCTATTTTTTCGAGAATTAATGGCCATATTTGAGTTTGCTAACCCTAGATCTAGCAAGATAGCTGGTTTCTTACTGAAGTAGGAGGCAATCAGGGACAAGAGCAAGAGGGTGTGCACTAGCCATCGTTCCGTCATCCTGAAGGAGAAATTATTAGGGAGAAAAATCAAGAAGAGTGGCGCCATAAGCAAGGTGTTTGTGACTGCTTGACAGATTGTTCTCTTCTTTTCGGGTTGTTGTGTCTTGTCTGATGTATTTTTTGATGTGTTTTCGA
>NW_021234032.1:0-421 GCF_002162155.2 Triticum dicoccoides | reverse complement strand
ACGGAGCGTAGCGGGCGCGCATGTGGGACGCCGGTCCAGGCGCAGCGCGGGGAGGAAGGCCACAGCCTTGAGCGCGGTCGGGCATGGCGAAAGGCATCCGGCAGGGGGAGAGGAGGAGGAGAGGGAGAGCTCACGGGGGGCCGTAGGGTTTTGGCAGCGGGCTCGGAGGCGACCCGTGAGGAGGACGACGATGGTGGCGGCGTGCGGAGGCCCGAGGATGAAACCGAGCGTGCGGCGGCGTCGTGGGGGCGTCCTGGCGTGGTCGCGGTCGGCAAGGCGAGGGGCGCCATCGAGGGAGTGGGGACTGGGCGCGAGGACGAGGGCGGGGGGCCGGTGAAGCGGCTCCGGCGACGGCGGTTGGCGCCGGGTCGTGCCCCGATCCAGATCGGGGGCGGGGCGTGGACGGGCGCCGGGGCCACTC
>NW_021234031.1:0-1003 GCF_002162155.2 Triticum dicoccoides | reverse complement strand
AGAACTATAGCGTGAGCTACGACATAATTTGCAAAATCCTTTTGACTATGTTCAGGATAATTAAGTTCATCTTATGAACTCCCACTCAGATAGACATCCCTCTAGTCATCTAAGTGATTACATGATCCGAGTCAAACTAGGCCGTGTCCGATCATCACGTGAGACGGACTAGTCATCATCGGTGAACATCTTCATGTTGATCGTATCTTCTATACGACTCATGCTCGACCTTTCGGTCTCCGTGTTCCGAGGCCATGTCTGTACATGCTAGGCTCGTCAAGTTAACCCTAAGTGTTTCGCGTGTGTAAATCTGTCTTACACCCGTTGTATGTGAACGTTAGAATCTAACACCCGATCATCACGTGGTGCTTCGAAACACGAACTGTCGCAACGGTGCACAGTTAGGGGAGAACACTTCTTGAAATTGTTGTAAGGGATCATCTTATTTACTACCGTCGTCCTAAGTAAACAAGATGCATAAACATGATAAACATCACATGCAATCAAATAGTGACATGATATGGCCAATATCATTTTGCTCCTTCTGATCTTCATCTTCGGGGCTCCATGATCATCATCATCACCAGCATGACACCATGATCTCCATCATCATGATCTCCATCATCGTGTCTTCATGAAGTTGTCACGCCAACGACTACTTCTACTACTATGGCTACCGGTTAGCAATAAAGTAAAGTAATTACATGGCGTTGTTCAATGACACGCAGGTCATACAATAAATAAAGACAACTCCTATGGCTCCTGCCGGTTGTCATACTCATCGACATGCAAGTCGTGAATCCTATTACAAGAACATGATCAATCTCATACATCGCATATCATTCATCACATTCTTGTTGGCCATATCACATCACAAAGCATACCCTGCAAAAACAAGTTAGACGTCCTCTAATTGTTGTTTGCATGTTTTACGTGGCTGCTATGGGTTTCTAGCAAGAACGTTTCTTACCTACGCATGAACCACAACGTGATATGCCAATTG
>NW_021234030.1:0-393 GCF_002162155.2 Triticum dicoccoides | reverse complement strand
GTCTTACCGAGATTACGTTATGCCCTAACCCTAACCATATCGGTCTCACCGAGTTGTATTTCGGTCCCACCGAAAACCCTAACGGTCACATTATTTGCTAAATCGGTCTGACCGAGTTTAACGATTCGGTCCCACCGAGTTTGGCAGATTGTGTGTAACGGTTAGATTTTGTGTGGAGGCTATATATACCCCTCCACCTCCTCTTCATTCATGGAGAGAGACATCAGACTAAACCTACACTTCCAGCATACATTTTCTGAGAGAGAACTACCTACTCATGTGTTGAGGCCAAGATATTCCATTCCTACCATATGAATCTTGATCTCTAGCCTTCCCCAAGTTGCTTTCCACTCAAATCTTCTTTCCACCAGATCCAAAACCTATGAGAGAGAG
>NW_021234029.1:0-3189 GCF_002162155.2 Triticum dicoccoides | reverse complement strand
ACAAAATCCCTATGCATAGGAAGTGGGTTAGACTTAAATGTGCTAGTCATATTCTTCATGATGCTCTCTTTATGTTCCAATTCTTATCTCTTCTGTGAGCATCATTGAAATCATCGTGCCTAGCTAGGGGCGTTAAACGATAGCGCTTGTTGGGAGGCAACCCAATTTTATTTTAGTTTCTTGCTTTTTGGTTCTATTTAGGAATAAATAATCCATCTAGCTTCTGTTTAGATGTGGTTTTGTGTTTTAATTAGAGTTTGTGCCAAGTAGAACCTTTGGGAGGACTTGGGTGAAGTCTTTATGATCATGCTGTAAAAAACAGAAACTTTAGTGCTCACGAGATTTGCTTCAACTTTTTACTGGAGAGTGCTATTTAGTTGATTATTTTTTCAAATGATTACTAGAAAAATTCCTCAGGTCCACCAATTTATTTTAGAATTTTTTGAGTTCCATAAGTTTGCGTTAGTTACAGATTACTACAGACTGTTCTGTTTTTGACAGATTCTGTTTTTTGTGTGTTGTTTGCTTATTTTGATGAATCTATGGCTAGTAAAATAGTTTATAAACCATAGACAAGTTGGAATACAGTAGGTTTAACACCAATATAAATAAATAATGAGTTGATTACAGTACCTTGAAGTGGTGTTTTGTTTTCTTTCGCTAACGGAGCTTACGAGTTTTCTGTTAAGTTTTGTGTTGTGAAGTTTTCAAGTTTTGGGTAAAGATTTGATGGACTATGGAATAAGGAGTGGCAAGAGCCTAAGCTTGGGGATGCCCAAGGCACCCCAAGGTAATATTCAAGGATAACCAAGCGTCTAAGCTTGGGGATGCCCCGAAAGGCATCCCCTCTTTCGTCTTCGTTCATCGGTAACTTTACTTGGAGCTATATTTTTATTCATCACATGATATGTGTTTTGCTTGGAGCGTCATTTTATTTTATTTTGCTCTGCTTGCTGTTTGAATAAAGTACCAAGATCTGAAATTCTTAAATGTTAGAGAGTCTTCACATAGTTGCATAATTATTCGACTACTCATTGATCTTCACTTATATCTTTCGGAGTAGTTTGTTGTTTGCTCTAGTGCTTCATTTATATCCTTTTAGAACACGATGGTGGATTTGTTTTATAGAAACTATTGATCTCTCAGGCTTCACTTATATTATTTTGAGAGTCTTAAATAGCATGGTAATGTGCTTAATCCTAATATGCTAGGTATCCAAGAATAGTAAAAACTTTCTTATGAGTGTGTTGAATACTAAGAGAAGTTTGATGCTTGATAATTGTTTTGAGATATAAAGATGGTGATATTAGAGTCATGCTAGTTGAGTAGTTGTGAATTTGAGAAATACTTGTGTTAAAGTTTGTGATTCCCGTAGCATGCACGTATGGTGAACCGTTATGTGATGAAGTCGGAGCATGATTTATTTATTGATTGTCTTCCTTATGAGTGGCGGTCGGGGACGAGCGATGGTCTTTTCCTACCAATCTATCCCCCTAGGAGCATGCGCGTAATACTTTGCTTTGATAACTTGTAGATTTTTGCAATAAGTATATGAGTTCTTTATGACTAATGTTGAGTCCATGGATTATACGCACTTTTCCCATCCTTCCACCATTGCTAGCCTCTCTAATACCGCGCACTTTTCGCCGGTATCATACACCCACCATAAACCTTCCTCAAAACAGCCACCATACCTACCTATCATGGCATTTCCATAGCCATTCCGAGATATATTGCCATGCAACTTTCCACCGTTTCATTTATTATGACACGCTCCATCATTGTCATATTGCTAGCATGATCATGTAGTTGACATTGTATTTGTGGCAAAGCCACCATTCATAATTCTTTCATACATGTCACTCATGAGTCATTGCACATCCCAGCACATCGCCGGAGGCATTCATATAGAGTCATATCTTGTACTAAGTATCGAGTTGTAATTGTTGAGTTGTAAGAAAAATAAAAGTGTGATGATCATCATTTTTAGAGCATTGTCCCAAGTGAGGAAATGATGATGGAGACTATGATTCCCCCACAAGTCGGGATGAGACTCCGGACGAAAAAAATAAAAAAAAAGAAAAGAAAAAGAGGCCATAAAAAACAGAAAAGGCCCAAACAAAAACATGAGAGAAAAAGAGAGAAGGGGCAATGCTACTATCCTTTTACCACACTTGTGCTTCAAAGTAGTACCATGATCTTCATGATAGAGAGTCTCCTATGTTGTCACTTTCATATACTAGTGAGAATTTTTCATTATAGAACTTGGCTTGTATATTCCAATGATGGGCTTCCTCAAATTTCCCTAGGTCTTCGTGAGCAAGCGAGTTGGATGCACACCCACTTAGTTTCTTTTGTTGAGCTTTCATATACTTATAGCTCTAGTGCATCCGTTGCATGGCAATCCCTACTCACTCACATTGATATCTATTGATGGGCATCTCTATAGCCCGTTGATACGCCTAGTTGATGTGAGACTATCTTCTCCTTTTTGTCTTCTCCACAACCACCATTCTATTCCACCTATAGTGCTATATCCATGGCTCACGCTCATGTATTGCGTAAAGATTGAAAAAGTTTGAGAACATCAAAAGTATGAAACAATTGCTTGGCTTGTCATCGGGGTTGTGCATGATTTAAATACTTTGTGTGGTGAAGATAGAGCATAGCCAGACTATATGATTTTGTAGGGATAACTTTCTTTGGCCATGTTATTTTGAGAAGACATAATTGCTTTATTAGTATGCTTGAAGTATTATTATTTTTATGTCAATATGAACTTTTGTCTTGAATCTTTCGAATCTGAATATTCATATCACAAGTAAGAAGAATTACATTGAAATTATGCCAACTAGCATTCCACATAAAAAATTATCTTTTTTATCATTTACCTACTCGAGGACGAGCAGGAATTAAGCTTGGGGATGCTTGTTACGTCTCCAACGTATCTATAATTTTTGATTGCTCCATGCTATATTATCTACTGTTTTGGGCAATATTGGGATTTATTATCCACTTTTATATTATTTTTGGGACTAACCTATTAACCGGAGGCCCAGCCCAGATTTGCTGTTTTATGCCTATTTCAGTGTTTCGAAGAAAAGGAATATCAAACGGAGTCGAAACGGAACGAAATCAACTGGAGAAGTTATTTTTGGAAGGAAACCTACCGGATAGACTTGGACCCTA
>NW_021234028.1:0-402 GCF_002162155.2 Triticum dicoccoides | reverse complement strand
GACATCAAGACGTTGCGTCAAGACAGGGAAGAGGACAAGAAAGAATTCTATGAATTCACGGCGTCAGTCAACAAGAATTTTGCCAGCATCCAGCGCAATTTTCACAAGATTCGAGCCAGTCTACGAAAGCTTACTGACAGCACTTGCAGCGATGAGGATGAGGAACAGGAAGAACCTCCATCTGCACAAGCGAGTAACCATGCTACTCCCCAGACTGTGCCTCCAGGAAGACCCAAGCAACTGCCAAGCAACCATCTTGCAGCATACAAAGTAGCTGGATCGGCTGTGCTAGTGGATAAGGTGACTGGCAAAGAACTGAACTTGGATGGGACGCCAAAAGGGCCCTACAGGCACCCCAACCATGTTACCAACAAACCGGAAGTGCTCACACCACAAAACCAG
>NW_021234027.1:0-511 GCF_002162155.2 Triticum dicoccoides | reverse complement strand
CAGAACACGTTCATAGCCGTGAGCCATAACGTGGTCTTAGTCTGCCAACGCTTGAAGTATGTACCGGTAAACTTATCCGGTTTCAGTGCAGCGGCAAAGCCACTTGCCGAGAAATTCCTACACATAATAGGTTTTTGGATTGTTGAGTAAATAGGCAATTTCTCGATTAAATTAATCCATGAGTAAATCACTAGCATGGCGTTGACTAAGTTGATGACGTACTGACTCTGATCTAAACATGCACGTACTAAGCAAACAGTAGACAAATCTACACATACTGCTAGTACTGCTAATATGAAAATAATCAGGAGCGGGATAAACGAGTTATACCCTCCAGTAGGCCACGCAGAGGCCGCGGCTTTGGTGGCAGCAACGGCGTCCTCGGCGACCTTCTTGTCGGCTTCAGCTTTCTCGGCGGCGGCACGGTCGGCGTCGGTGGACATGGTGATGACGAAGGCGACGCGGACGTAGAGGAAGTAGACGATCGGAAGCGAGCAGTCGCGTAATTTCT
>NW_021234026.1:0-912 GCF_002162155.2 Triticum dicoccoides | reverse complement strand
CCACCACCACCACCACCACCACCACCACCACCACCAGGGCGAGGCCCAGGTTCTAGAGTTATTGCCGAGCAGCCATCGGTACCACAATGTTCCTTGTGCTCCTCTTCGCTGTTGCGGCAACACTCGTATTGCGCCACCGACGTCATGGGAACATGATGGAGACCGAGGATAACTACACAGACTTAGAATGTGAAGGCAAGCCGATGACGGAGATAGCGATGAGGATGGGGCCAAGATGGTTCCCATACCAGGAGTTGGTGGAAGCCACGAGGAACTTCGCCGCGGACGAGAAGCTTGGGCAAGGTGGCGTCGGCGCTGTATACCGAGGCTATCTGAGAGGAGAGCCAGCTGGTCTAGGAGTTGCCATAAAGAGATTCTCCAACTCCAAGCATGAGGAGTCTTCCATGCAAGGAGAGAGGGAGTACAGGTCAGAGATCAAGGTGATAAGGAGGCTGCGTCACCGGAACCTTGTGCAGCTCCTCGGCTGGTGCCATGACCGCGAGGAGCTGTTGCTGGTCTACGAGCTCATGCCCAACCGCAGCCTCGACATCCATCTCCGTGGCAAGCAGGGCACCTTCCTCACGTGGCCAATGAGGTACCTATTTTTTTTATGTAGCGTAACACATCATAAAACTGGCTATATATTATATATATGTTAAATGCAAGTGCTACTTTAGGATGAAGATATTGCTGGAGCTTGGGTCTGCACTGCTCTACCTCCAGAGGCGGAGGACGGAAAAAAATTAAGGTGTGGCGAAGTCTTAAGGAAAGAATTCTTTTGATGCAAATCGAAAGAGTCAATACACATTACAACTCAAAATGAAATACACTGAAAATGTAGGCATGTTTCAATAGGAAAACAACCTAAAACATACCCATAATGATACTTTCAATGGCGTCTAGAAGACCCAG
>NW_021234025.1:0-1588 GCF_002162155.2 Triticum dicoccoides | reverse complement strand
CCTACACAAACAAAACACACAATCGAACTCAATGAGACCTGGCCTAGTCGGATAATATTTATGAAAATTAATAAGAAAAATGTATTATTTAAAAAAAATTAGCTGGCCTAGCACCACGCAAATAAAGCCCAAGCGAACCAAACCAATCATACCACTCCAAGAAAAAAATGCACACCAGACAGAAAAATTACATGGCAAGGCGCGCGTATTGCTCTAGTATATAGCATACAGGCTAAGTATGGGTCCCTGCTTCCGCTAAACAACTCTCGTCCTTTGATGAAACTAAAAGCCTTGAAAACTTAGCGCAGTTGTGTCAAAGGCACACCTCGTGCAGAACGAGGACGAAAGTAGCTTGATGCCCCACATTTAATTTATTAATCTTTTTAGATCCATTTAATTTATTAGTTGTTAGTTGAAGAGTACGGATATGGGTGGGTCATGATTCCCCTTTTAAGTATACCCAATGTGTCCAAACCGATATCCCGCTCAATAACAAAGCTACTTCCTCCATCCAGATATAGGGCCTAATATGAATTGTGATATTTACTTTGACCATCAGTCAATTAATAATATATGAATTGCATGCTACTCTTAAAATTATATCATTGGTAACTCTTTACAAATCCAACTTTAACAATATACCTTTTATAACACAAACATCACAAATTATTGTATTACTAGCCCCTATATATTGGGAGTAGCAGTTTGCTTGATGATGTTGTCAACATTGACATCATCCACTCACTTGGTGACCGAGTGTTCATGCATGCATGCATGACATCACGTTTCCACCCTTAATCAATTGGTTGATGTGCGACATTACAAATGGTGATGGTGGTGAGTGTGAAATGCATGGACCAATAAGAAGAGGCAACAGATAATAATATTGATCACACAAGAGATACTATCTACTAAAAACCAGAGGAAGCCATGTCCAAATTATGTTTTGTTTTATTTCCCCCCAAAATACTCAAAATGATGCGGTACATTGAAGAAATGATTTCCCGGAGACTTGTACAAAATCAAGTTAAAACTCAAATCTATTTTTGTGGTGTAAAAAAACTTGACCAATAAATTGTTGTGAACATTAAAACATCATTGTTAATTGTTGGATTTCAACTTTGAATAACATACTTCTAAGATTGTATTTCAAATATTTTTCACGCACAAATAGACATGTATCCACATACTCACTAATGGCCTTCAGGCTGTTAGGAGCAGAAGAGCCACCAAAGAACGACGATGAAAGGGAGAACCCTCAGGTGAATGTGAGATCACCCCCGCTAATCTGAGTACTGCCAGGAAGGGAAGGTGAAGGGGCCGCTGCCACCAGCGTCCCCGGGGCCAGGCCGGCCACGGGCGCCAGCGACGGCGATGGGGAGGAAGGGGAGAGGGAGGCTGGTGGAAGGGGAGCCGACACGGTCCCGAATGGGGGAAAGTTCACGTCCTCCAAGTTCCTTATCAACGTGAAGATCCCTCCCATACTGCTAACATATAGCCACTGACTTGATTTCTTTCTTGTTCCTTATCTCTGTTGTTGTAATAATGTCGGCCATAATCTCCATGGAGCTTTTGTGCCATCCGTCCA
>NW_021234024.1:0-517 GCF_002162155.2 Triticum dicoccoides | reverse complement strand
AACAGCATTGGGTGGAGCTACAGAGAAGAATCAGGATCAGAGATCATGAGTCAGTCAACTAAAAACGGCGTTAAGAATATAGTACCTGGTTTTGAAGTTGCTGCGTCCTCCATCTCATGGTCATCAGCCCGGGCTGAGGTCTCAGAAGTAGCAGCACTGCAACTCCAAAGAATCAGTCGACTAACTTCAGCGTCAACCAGAGACAAAGCTCACACAAAATAAGAAGACTTAAGCAGCATGATTACCCTGATATGGTGGGGATGGACACCTTCATCTTCGGCAGGAGCTTGGTCGGCTTTGACGGAGCCGCCCTGGGCTGCTTCGGCGCCTTTTCAGTCGGCACCGGAGAGATGGTCCGAGGGCGCTTGGTCGACTGGGCAGCGGTCGCAACTCCCTTGCCACGTTCAGTCGAAGGGTCGTGGACAAGCTTCGACCGCCTTTCTGAGCGCGGTGGTACGACCTCCTCCTCCTCTTCTTCCTCGTCTTCAGTGTCATCTTCATCACCGTCATCATCATC
>NW_021234023.1:0-870 GCF_002162155.2 Triticum dicoccoides | reverse complement strand
GGGGGGGGCCTTTAGTCGCGCCCGTTCGGTCGCGGTTGCGCAACCGCGACTAATGGCAGTTGCGAACCGCGACCAAAGGCCCTTTTTCCACCAGTGCATGAGCCCACGATCATGCGTTTACAGCGTCGCCGTGATGAGTGGACCAAATTAGACGTGGACTTAATTGTGGGATGGCGCCATGATTCCCGGATCGAGCCTGTTTCTTTCGTTAGTCACGATTAAGAGGAAACAACGGTCTGGAATCCATACAAAACAAATGGAGACATTTAGATTGAAAACTAAAAGGAAACAAGAGCGTGTATCATGGAAGAATGTTATTAGATTGATGAAAACAATGGAATCTTGTGGGCAGTTATTCCCATAGGTGCAGCAACAAATAATCGTGGGATGGCGCCGTGATTATGTGATAACCCCGTTTCTCTCGTTCTTTCTGTTTTCTCTCGACTGAATAAAAAGAAAAGGACAAAGCTAACGCTCACATGTGTGGTGGGAACCAAACCCGCCCACACACCCTATAGCATACAGACTGCGCCACGTCACCGCATGCATGCATGTGGGAATCATTTTGGATTTTCAGTTTTTAAAATGTTTTATCTCTTAAATAAAAATTCTGTTTGAAGATCCGTTTTCACCATTAAATCCCTCGCGACGAGATCTTCGAAACTAGATCTCATATCAATATATTTCGATGAATTGTTTTTGGGTTAAAAGTTGCCATGCCTATTGCATATGAATTTCCATGATGTTTACGCTGAAGTTGCCATGATATGTTTCAGCTATTTTCTTCTACATTTAAAAGTAAATTTTGATATATTATAAAATGGGGAATTAATAAACTAGACTTGCCATGAACCATAAACTAAAATTGCC
>NW_021234022.1:0-1397 GCF_002162155.2 Triticum dicoccoides | reverse complement strand
TATTGTTGGACGAGACGACCCGGACCAACCTTACGCGTACGCTTACGCGAGACCGGTTCCCTCGACGTGCTTTGCACATAGATGGCTTGCGGGCGACTGTCTCTCCAACTTTAGTTGAACCGAGTATGGCTACGCCCGGTCCTTGAGAAGGTTAAAACGGAGTCTATTTGACAAACTATCGTTGTGGTTTTGATGCGTAGGTGAGATTGGTTCTTACTTAAGCCCGTAGCAGCCACGTAAAACATGCAACAACAAAGTAGAGGACGTCTAACTTGTTTTTGCAGGGCATGTTGTGATGTGATATGGTCAAAGCATGATGCTGAATTTTATTGTATGAGATGATCATGTTTTGTAACTGAGTTATCGGCAACTGGCAGGAGCCATATGGTTGTCGCTTTATTGTATGCAATGCAATCGCGATGTAATGCTTTACTTTATTACTAAATGGTAGTGATAGTCGTGGAAGCATAAGATTGGCGAGACGACAACGATGCTACGATGGAGATCAAGGTGTCGCGCCGGTGACGATGGTGATCATGACGGTGCTTTGGAGATGGAGATCACAAGCACAAGATGATGATGGCCATATCATATCACTTATATTGATTGCATATGATGTTTATCTTTTTATGCATCTTATCTTGCTTTGATTGACGGTAGCATTATAAGATGATCTCTCACTAAATTATCAAGAAGTGTTCTCCCTGAGTATGCACCGTTGCCAAAGTTCGTCGTGCCCAGACACCACGTAATGATCGGGTGTGATAAGCTCTACGTCCATCTACAACGGGTGCAAGCCAGTTTTGCACACGCAGAATACTCAAGTTAAACTTGACAAGCCTAGCATATACAGATATGGCCTCGGAACACGGAGACCGAAAGGTCGAGCGTGAATCATATAGTAGATATGATCAACATAACAATGTTCACCATTGAAAACTACTCCATCTCACGTGATGATCGGTCATGGTTTAGTTGATTTGGATCACGTAATCACTTAGAGGATTAGAGGGATGTCTATCTAAGTGGGAGTTCTTAAATAATATGATTAATTGAACTTTAATTTATCATGAACTTAGTCCTGGTAGTATTTTGCAAATTATGTTGTAGATCAATAGCTCGCATTGTTGCTTCCCTGTGTTTATTTTGATATGTTCCTAGAGAAAATCATGTTGAAAAATGTTAGTAGCAATGATGCGGATTGGATCCGTGATCTGAGGTTTATCCTCATTACTGCACAGAAGAATTATGTCCTTGATGCACCGCTAGGTGACGGACCTATTGCAGGAGCAGATGCAGACGTTATGAACGTTTGGCTAGCTCAATATGATGACTACTTGATAGTTTAGTGCACCATGCTTAATGGCTTAGAATCGGGACTTCAACGACGTTTTGAA
>NW_021234021.1:0-1419 GCF_002162155.2 Triticum dicoccoides | reverse complement strand
TAAGGAGCGAACAAAAGCATCACGTGATATTACTGCTCAAGCATAATCAGAATATCAATAGAGCCTTCCTTCTAGTAATGCTCAGTCAGCCAAATTAAGAAATATCGGTAACACATGCATATCTATTAATGATATTAGTGAACAATGCAAAAAGCAAAGGATTCCATTTGTCGCAATTAGTACACACGACAACTACTTCATAAGTTCATATGACCAATCAGTTAGACCACATGGTTAAATTCATTCATAGATGAACAATAGATGAACAACTAACAAAAGTCAAGAAGGATCCTTACAAAAACAATGATTGGTCAGGAATTTGGAAGGAGGGAGGGTCTATTATTAACGCTAGTGAAGGCGCATGTCATGCCAACTCTACAAAGTTAATTCCATTTACAAAAATCACATCGGAAAAGTATTGTGCATTCATGTTCTAGTCTTAATATCCCTTAGGTAATCTTGTTTTCAACTGAATAACGATCATGTCAAGCTAAACGAAGAGGACGCCGACAGGGCCACATTGTTCCCTGCCCACCACCGCCCACTTCCACACGCCACCATCCATGTTCACCGCCTGGATGCCGGCCCCAGCTCTCAAGCCCCTAGAACCGGTGCGCCCACGGGTCGCCGCGTTGGGTATGTACCCGCCGCCACCGCGTTGGACCTTCTCGTCCTACAATGCAATAGCCATTGCCTTAGTTGTCTACATCAGACATCTGAAATGAAACAAAAGTCAAATGCTACTAATTAGACGTAATACATCAAAATGTCAAACAGAGTCAACACTTTAATTATGCTTCATAGGATAAGAATCAAATATACATAGTTAAACCAAATACTTAACAAAGTGTCAACAACATTTCACAGATTTTTTTCAGAATTTTTGAAGCACTAACCTGGCTTGGCTCAATGCCAATGTGGTTCAACATATCAATGCATAGATGTAGGAATCATCCTTGTACTCTGCACAAACAAGGGAAAAACATGAGCTTTCATGTTTCCGTGTATTATAGTTGAGCAGAAGCGATACATGGACAGTAGTATGAATGTACAACAGTGGGAAAGTTGAGGTTCCCTGGGCTGAATGTCGATGAAAGGTGCCTCCCATTTGCCCTTGTAGTCCAGGTTCCTAATTATCTGACTACACAAATATCCCATGTCAGAAGTTGCAATGCCAATGCACACTGCTGTTTGTCTACAATTTGACTATCTAATCTTACTCTAGCAGAAGTACCTTTTGCATCCATGGTCTCTTGCACCGGGGTACGTACCAAACTCCTAACTTCTTACAACTGATGATATTGTTAGGCGATGGAATTTGGAGTAACTTCTTGCTGACAACTAATGATATTGTTGGGCATTGAATTAATTGAACCACCCAAACTACTTTCAATCCTTTCTCGAAAGACAAATCAAGGA
>NW_021234020.1:0-1173 GCF_002162155.2 Triticum dicoccoides | reverse complement strand
TAAGGGCCTTCCCATTAGAGAGAAGTTTTCATGCGAAAAATCTTAAATGAGAGTTGTATAGCAAAACATAATCACTTACATTAAACTCACGCTTTTTTATCCTTTTGTCATGCCATCTTTTAACTTTTTCTTTAAATAGTTTGGCATTCTCATAAGCTTGGGTTCTCCACTCATCAAGTGAGCTAATGTCAAATAGCCTCTTCTCACCGGCAAGTTTGAAATCATAATTGAGCTCTTTAATGGCCCAATATGCCTTATGTTCTAGTTCGAGAGGTAAGTGACATGCTTTTTCATAAACCATTTTATATGGAGACATACCCATAGGATTTTTATATGCAGTTCTATAGGCCCATAATGCATCATCAAGTTTCTTGGACCAATTCTTCCTAGATCTATTAACAGTCTTTTGCAAAATTGATTTAATCTCTCTATTACTCAGTTCTACTTGACCACTAGACTGTGGGTGGTATGGAGATGCGATTTATGATTAACATCATACTTAGCAAGCATTTTACGAAAAGCACCATGAATAAAATGTGAACCACCATCAGTCATTAGGTATCTAGGGACTCCAAACCTCGGAAAAATAACTTCTTTAAGCATCTTAATAGAGGTGTTATGATCAGCACCAGTAGTTGGAATATCTTCTACCCACTTAGTAACATAATCAACAACAACTAAAATATGTGTATACCCATTAGAGGAAGGAAACAGTCCCATATAATCAAAGCCCCAAACATCAAATGGTTCAATAACAAGTGAATAGTTCATAGGCATTTCTTGACGTCTACTAATATCACCAATTCTTTGACATTCATCACAAGACAAGACAAACTTATGTGCGGTTCTATCTCCAGCGTGGTGTCCTCCATAAGCCTCGGAGTGACACTTGCGTAGGATCTATTCCTGTTCATGCTCAGGTACACAATGTCTAATAACACCATCTAATCCTTCTTTATAAAGGTGTGGATCATCCCAAAAGTAATGTCTTAAATCATAGAAAAACTTTTTCTTTTGCTGGTATGTGAAACTAGGTGGTATAAATTTAGCGACAATGTAATTAGCATAATCAGCATACCATGGACCAGTATGAGAAGCATTTATGATAGCCAATTGTTCATCGGAAATCTATCATCAATAGGGAGTGGGTCATCAAGAACATTCTCTAACCTA
>NW_021234019.1:0-510 GCF_002162155.2 Triticum dicoccoides | reverse complement strand
TGGTTCGTTTCGTGCACTATTACTCACCGTTTTGGGTCCCAGAGTGATTTCCATGATTGACGATCCCAGGTGTGCATTTACGTGTCCGTCATCAACACTCACAGTTTTGGCCAATTCTGTCCCGTTTCGTGGACTATTACTCACTGTTTTGGGGTCCCCAAGCGATTTCCACAGTCGTTCAACCCCAAGGTGCGCTTACGTGTCGGTCATCAACACTAGCAGTTTTGGCCGATTCTGACCCGTTTCGTGGACTATGACTCACCATTTTGGGGTCCTAGAGTGATTTCCACGATTAACGAACCACTGAGTGTGTTTACGTGTTAGTCATCAATAATCCTAGGTTTGTCCGATTCTGGGCTCTTTCATGGACTATTACTCACCGTTTTGGGGTCCCAAAACACTTTCCATGGTTGTCGAACCCCAAGGAGTGCTATTTGTTGGTCGTCAACACTCGTAGTTTGGGTCGGTTCTGGCACGTTTCTTGGACTATACTTAGTTTTGGGGTCCCGA
>NW_021234018.1:0-2080 GCF_002162155.2 Triticum dicoccoides | reverse complement strand
TGGTGGATTTGTTTTATAGAAACTATTGATCTCTCAGGCTTCACTTATATTATTTTGAGAGTCTTAAATAGCATGGTAATGTGCTTAATCCTAATATGCTAGGTATCCAAGAATAGTAAAAACTTTCTTATGAGTGTGTTGAATACTAAGAGAAGTTTGATGCTTGATAATTGTTTTGAGATATAAAGATGGTGATATTAGAGTCATGCTAGTTGAGTAGTTGTGAATTTGAGAAATACTTGTGTTAAAGTTTGTGATTCCCGTAGCATGCACGTATGGTGAACCGTTATGTGATGAAGTCGGAGCATGATTTATTTATTGATTGTCTTCCTTATGAGTGGCGGTCGGGGACGAGCGATGGTCTTTTCCTACCAATCTATCCCCCTAGGAGCATGCGCGTAATACTTTGCTTTGATAACTTGTAGATTTTTGCAATAAGTATATGAGTTCTTTATGACTAATGTTGAGTCCATGGATTATACGCACTTTTCCCATCCTTCCACCATTGCTAGCCTCTCTAATACCGCGCACTTTTCGCCGGTATCATACACCCACCATAAACCTTCCTCAAAACAGCCACCATACCTACCTATCATGGCATTTCCATAGCCATTCCGAGATATATTGCCATGCAACTTTCCACCGTTTCATTTATTATGACACGCTCCATCATTGTCATATTGCTAGCATGATCATGTAGTTGACATTGTATTTGTGGCAAAGCGACCATTCATAATTCTTTCATACATGTCACTCATGAGTCATTGCACATCCCAGCACACCGCCGGAGGCATTCATATAGAGTCATATCTTGTACTAAGTATCGAGTTGTAATTGTTGAGTTGTAAGAAAAATAAAAGTGTGATGATCATCATTTTTAGAGCATTGTCCCAAGTGAGGAAACGATGATGGAGACTATGATTCCCCCACAAGTCGGGATGAGACTCCGGACGAAAAAAATAAAAAAAAAGAAAAGAAAAAGAGGCCATAAAAAACAGAAAAGGCCCAAACAAAAACATGAGAGAAAAAGAGAGAAGGGGCAATGCTACTATCCTTTTACCACACTTGTGCTTCAAAGTAGTACCATGATCTTCATGATAGAGAGTCTCCTATGTTGTCACTTTCATATACTAGTGAGAATTTTTCATTATAGAACTTGGCTTGTATATTCCAATGATGGGCTTCCTCAAATTTCCCTAGGTCTTCGTGAGCAAGCGAGTTGGATGCACACCCACTTAGTTTCTTTTGTTGAGCTTTCATATACTTATAGCTCTAGTGCATCCGTTGCATGGCAATCCCTACTCACTCACATTGATATCTATTGATGGGCATCTCTATAGCCCGTTGATACGCCTAGTTGATGTGAGACTATCTTCTCCTTTTTGTCTTCTCCACAACCACCATTCTATTCCACCTATAGTGCTATATCCATGGCTCACGCTCATGTATTGCGTAAAGATTGAAAAAGTTTGAGAACATCAAAAGTATGAAACAATTGCTTGGCTTGTCATCGGGGTTGTGCATGATTTAAATACTTTGTGTGGTGAAGATAGAGCATAGCCAGACTATATGATTTTGTAGGGATAACTTTCTTTGGCCATGTTATTTTGAGAAGACATAATTGCTTTATTAGTATGCTTGAAGTATTATTATTTTTATGTCAATATGAACTTTTGTCTTGAATCTTTCGAATCTGAATATTCATATCACAAGTAAGAAGAATTACATTGAAATTATGCCAACTAGCATTCCACATAAAAAATTATCTTTTTTATCATTTACCTACTCGAGGACGAGCAGGAATTAAGCTTGGGGATGCTTGTTACGTCTCCAACGTATCTATAATTTTTGATTGCTCCATGCTATATTATCTACTGTTTTGGGCAATATTGGGATTTATTATCCACTTTTATATTATTTTTGGGACTAACCTATTAACCGGAGGCCCAGCCCAGATTTGCTGTTTTATGCCTATTTCAGTGTTTCGAAGAAAAGGAATATCAAACGGAGTCGAAACGGAACGAAATCAACTGGAGAAGTTATTTTTGGAAGGAAACCTACCGGATAGACTTGGACCCTA
>NW_021234017.1:0-625 GCF_002162155.2 Triticum dicoccoides | reverse complement strand
CCGAATTGTGGTACTTCTGTATAATTAACTCAATGTTGTACACTACTAAGGCTGAGCCTACTCTCTTTTACGATGCACAACAATTAGTCTGTAGTTAAAGTTATATATGGAGTGGACTACAGATGAGAATGGTTGTCTGACCTTCGACGACAAACAAGGGATTCAGAGCTTGGGCATCTGCTGCGACAACAGGTCCTTGCACGCCTCCAGAGTCAGCTTCTCGTAGTTCACGCACCAGCACATCATCCCCCATTCCCTGGGCATCAGCATGGCGTGTGCCTGCATGAAGAAGGATACACCATTAAATAGAGCTATTGCTAATTTTCGGTTGTCTGACATTTTCATCTGATGTTGCAAACTACTAAGGCTGAACTTACTACTCTCTTTGATGGTGCACAATTATTAGTCTGTAGCAACTAGGTTATATATGAAATGACCTTCAGATGAGAATGATTAATGTCAATTAAAAAGCTTAGTAATGTGATTGAGATTTAAGGAAGTTGCAGAAACCTATGAAGAGAACCTGATATCAAATCCAGCAATAGAGTACTCACAAATTTCAACCAAGTTCAGTAAAAAAAATGTTGTTGATGATACTAGCACTGGCAGAGCTTGAAGCTCAGTT
>NW_021234016.1:0-779 GCF_002162155.2 Triticum dicoccoides | reverse complement strand
CCCGAAAACGATCAAATCTGTTATAAAATTCATCAAAATACAAAACATATCAAACATAATAAACATTACATCGAGATTTCGAGATCACCAAACGATTACCGCTACCGCCCCTAAAGCATTGGCAAGTGTCGGAATTAGGGCACCAACCACGAATAGAAACTGTATAGAACTCCGGAGCCATCGACGCGTTGTTGTTGCCGCTCCCCCTACCAGGGAAGAACACATTCTTATTGGCGGTCTCGTGACTCACCTCGCTGAGCACTTTGGCCTAAACTTGGAGGAAATTTAGCAAGATCATCGTTGTGTGACTCCTCAAGAGCCAAACGAAAACCTTGCTCTTCCTCAAGAGCAATGAAAAGATCCGCTATCTCATCGGCATAGTCACGGCTATGCCCCTCCATCTTAATGATGGTTTTCTCATGAGACTCAATGATATCATTGGCCTCACCTAGTTGTTCCAAGAGAGCAATAAAGTGCGTCTTGGTCTCAACTTTGAGCTTACCCAAGAACTTGTCAAACTCATTCTCATCCACCTTTACCTCCTCATATTTATCCACACGATCCAACAAAAAAGGATTTGTTATGATGGCAGTTTTGATGTTGGAGGTTACCTTGTTGATGCCTTTAGCCATGAGGCACTTGGGGATGAGGTTCTCATTGGGGCCGTCGAAGAGTGACACCTTGGTTGGGGAAGAGGTAGCAATGTCCACAGAGGTCGTCGCCATTCGTTCACCACTTGCATCATCATCATCATCATCATCATCATCATCATCATCATC
>NW_021234015.1:0-3208 GCF_002162155.2 Triticum dicoccoides | reverse complement strand
TGTATTTCCTTCTCCCCCTCCTCGTCTTCGGTGGTGGAGTGCGTCTCGGTGTCTTCGGACGTCATGTCCGGTGCAACCTTGCGCCGGAGACCATCTCTAGTCCCTGCGACCGTCTTCTTGGCCTTCTTCTCCGGCACCTCATAGGGCGCCGGAAACAACATCTTTGTTAGAAGAGGCGATTCTGGATCTTCAGGTAGCGGAGCCAGACAGTTAATATGCTCCGCTATCGCTACCCAGGCCTGTGAGATTGGCATGGAGGCTTAGATTCCTCTTGTGGATGTGCAAGTAAAAGGCATATCTTGCAAATATGAAAACTTACCGGATTGGCTGGGCGTTTTGCGCTGAGCCCGGGATCTTCGGTTGTGGGCGGCGGTACCTTGCTGGCCTTCATGAGCACCTTCCAGGCGTCTTCGTGCGTCGTGCCGAAGAGCTCTCGCTGAAGGAAATATGACCTAGAGGCAATAATAAATTTATTATTTATTTCCTTATTTCATGATAAATGTTTATTATTCATGCTAGAATTGTATTAACCGAAAACTTAGTACATGTGTGAATACATAGACAAACATAGTGTCACTAGTATGCCTCTACTTGACCAGCTCGTTAATCAAAGATGGTTAAGTTTCCTAACCATAGACATGAGTTGTCATTTGATTAAAGGGATCACATCATTAGGAGAATGATGTGATTGAATTGACCCATTCCGTTAGCTTAGCACTTAATCGTTTAGTATGTTGCTATTGCTTTCTTCATGACTTATACATGTTCCTATGACTATGAGATTATGCAACTCCCATTTACCGGAGGAACACTTTGTGTGCTACCAAACATCAAAACGTAACTGGGTGATTACAAAGGAGCTCTACAGGTGTCTCCGAAGGTACATGTTGAGTTGGCGTATTTCGAGATTAGGATTTGTCACTCCGATTGTCGGAGAGGTATCTCTGGGCCCTCTCTGTAATGCACATCACTATAAGCCTTGCAAGCAATTTGACTAATGAGTTAGTTGCGGGATGATGCATTATGGAACGAGTAAAGGGACTTGCCGGTAACGAGATTGAACTAGGCATTGAGATACCGATGATCAAATCTCGGGCAAGTAACATACCGATGACAAAGGGAACAACGTATGTTGTTATGCGGTTTGACCGATAAAGATCTTCGTAGAATATGTGGGAGCCAATATGAGCATCCAGGTTCCGCTATTGGTTATGACGAGTCTCGGTCATGTCTACATAGTTCTTGAACCCGTAGGGTCCGCACGCTTAAAGTTTGATGACGGTTATATTGAGTTTATGTGTTTTGATGTACCGAAGGTAGTTCGGAGTCTCGGATGTGATCATGGACATGACGAGGAGTCTCGAAATGGTTGACACATAAAGATCGATATATTGGACGACTATATTTGGACACCGGAATGGTTCCGGGTGAGATTGGGACAATACGGAGCTCCGGGAGGTTATCGGAACCCCCCGGGAGGTATATGGGCCTTAATGGGCTTTAGTGGAAAGGAGCAAGGCAGGGGGCGCGCCCCCCATGCCCAATCCGAATTGGGAGGGGGACCGGCCCCCCCTTTCCTTCCTCCCTCCTTCCTCTTCCTTCCCTCTCCCTCTCCAAATAGGAAAAGGAGGATTCCTACTCCCGGTGGGAGTAGGACACCCCCTGGGCGCGCCTCCTCCTCCTGGCCGCCCCCTCCTCCACTCCTTTATATACGGGGGAGGGGGGCACCCCATAGATACAACAATTGATCTGTTGATCTCTTAGCCGTGTGCGGTGCCCCCTCCACCATATTCCATCTCGGTAATATCGTAGCGGTGCTTAGGCAAAGCCCTGCGTCGGTAGCATCATCGACACTGTCATCACGCCGTTGTGCTAACGGAACTCTCCCGCAAAGCTCTGCTGGATCGGAGTTCGTGGGACGTCATCGAGCTGAATGTGTGCTGAACTCAGAGGTGCCGTATGTTCGGTACTTGATCGATCGGATCGTGAAGACGTACGACTACATCAACCGCGTTGTGCTAATGCTTCCGCTTTCGGTCTACGAGGGTACGTGGACAACACTCTCCCCTCTTGTTGCTATACATCACCATGTCTTGCGTGTGCGTAGGAATTTTTTAAAATTACTACGTTCCCCAACAGTGGTATCAGAGCCAGGTTTTATGCGTAGATGTTATATGCACGAGTAGAACACAAGTGAGTTGTGGGCGATACAAGTCATACTGCTTACCAGCATGTCATACTTTGATTCGACGGTATTATTGGATGAAGCGGCCCGGACCGACATTATGCGTACGCTTACGCGAGACTGGTTCTACCGATGTGCTTTGCACATAGGTGGCTGGCGGGTGTCAATTTCTCCAACTATAGTTGAACCGAGTGTGGCTACGCCCGGTCCTTGAGAAGTTTAAAACAACACTAACATGACGAACTATCATTGTGGTTTTGATGCGTAGGTAAGAACGGTTCTTGCTCAGCCCGTAGCAGCCACGTAAAACTTGCAACAACAAAGTAGATGACGTCTAACTTGTGTTTGCAGGGCATGTTGTGATGTGATGTGGTCAAGACGTGATGCTATATTTTATTGTATGAGATGATCATGTTTTGTAACCAAGTTATCGGTAACTGGCAGGAGCCATATGGTTGTCGCTTTATTGTATGCAATGCAATCGCCCTGTAATTGCTTTACTTTATCACTAAGCGGTAGCGATATTCGTAGAAGCAATAGTTGGCGAGATGACAACGATGCTACGATGGAGATCAAGGTGTCGCGCCGGTGACGATGGTTATCATGACGGTGCTTCGAAGATGGAGATCACAAGCACAAGATAATGATGGCCATATCATATCACTTATATTGATTGCATGTGATGTTTATCTTTTATGCATCTTATTTTGCTTAGATCGACGGTAGCATTATAAGATGATCTCTCACTAAATTTCAAGGTATAAGTGTTCTCCCTGAGTATGCACCATTGCGAAAGTTCTTCGTGCTGAGACACCATGTGATGATCGGGTGTGATAGGCTCTACGTTCAAATACAACGGGTGCAAAATAGTTGCACATGCAGAATACTCAGGTTAAGCTTGACGAGCCTAACATATACAGATATGGCCTCGAAACACTGAGACCGAAAGGTCGAGCGTGAATCATATAGTAGATATGATCAACATAGCGATGTTCACCATTGAAAACTACTCCATCTCACATG
>NW_021234014.1:0-569 GCF_002162155.2 Triticum dicoccoides | reverse complement strand
TCAGCGGCCGACCCTAGAGCAGTCAGGCATCCTGGTATTTATAGGGCTGGGTGTGCAGCAATGGCCTTTGGAGGCTGCCGCGCGCGCCAAGGAATCAACCTGCACGTCGCTGTCGTGCAGGACGTGGGAGCGGGAACGTGGATGGATGATTGAACGTGGGTAGGAAATGGAGTTATGCAGACTTGGTCTCCTGAGTTGATTGATGGGACTTCGGCGGGAGCGCGCATGGCCCTCTGGCCCAATTAGTTTAATGACTTCCCTTGATCAAGCTCTATTTAAAGATGGGCCTGCTACAAGGCATGTATAGGCTTCTTACTTGATTGTTTAATCGGAGCAGCCTTTGCATATGCATGGGACTGTGTTGATTAGCTCAAACAAATTAATGATGGGCTGTGAGGGCCACACCCCATACGTTCGTGCATGTACGCTGCCAAGCCTGCATGCATGCATTGGTACATGACGCATGCTCGTACCAACTAAAGATTTAATTGATGCTAAATTTTCTTTAGTCACCAATTATATCGTCTATGTATTTTGTTAATATGCCGTGATATTTACGCCGACGGCGC
>NW_021234013.1:0-610 GCF_002162155.2 Triticum dicoccoides | reverse complement strand
TAGGGGATTCACGGGGAAGCTGCCCCCCTTCCGAGCAAAAAAGTCTAGTCGCGAAAAATGTTTGTAAAAAGTCATGTAGTTATAGTCCAGGGGAGAACCCTTGTAATTGCATGGCCAGTTGCCCCCTTCTCTCTTGTTGTCGCCCCTCCGATAAAACAAATGCGCCTAGTTGCAACTAAGTTAGAAGACACTAAGTTACGACCATGCTACAAGACATGCGGTTGCATAAGTATAGTTGAAGATGCAGCTGGACATCTCTCTCTCGCTGGCGCCCCCTCCGACAAAACAAGGGCCCCCCTAGTTGCGATCAAGTTAGAAGACATGCAGTTGCGTGCCCGTTGTGGGACATGCAACTGGCCCCACCTCTCATGACGGCGTCCCCTCCGATAAAACAAGGGTCCGCCCAGTTGCGACCATGGTCGAAGACATGTAGTTGCGTGTCTAGTGTGGGACATGCAACTCGTGCCTCTCCCCGTACAACAAAAAATGGAAGTTAAGTTGAACCAAGTTATAAGACATGCAGTTGCGACCAAGTTAGAAGAATGCAGTTGTGTGCCCCGTTGTGGGACATGCAACTGGTGCCCCTCCCCGTACAACAAAAATGAAAGTC
>NW_021234012.1:0-901 GCF_002162155.2 Triticum dicoccoides | reverse complement strand
CCCGCCGCGTCGCTGGCGCCCGCGACCGGCCTGGCCCCGGGGTCGCTGGTGGCGGCGGCCATCCTGCCCTTCCCCTCCAGGTGGCTCCGGCGCGGGGCGGAGTTGCTCCGGGGGTGCTCCTAGGCAGCGGCGCTCCAGCTGGCGGCAGGGTTCCTTGCCGTAGAGCGGGCGGGCGGCTAGGCGGCGGCGCCGTCGTTGGCGGCGGTGCTCGGCCCAAATCTAGGCCCTACGGGGCCCATCTGGACCTGGGCGGGCCGGCGGCGGGGCTGGTTGGTGGTGTGATTCTCGGGATGCAGGGGAGCGGCGTTGCGCGACGGGGGCTGGCGGCACCGACACCAGCTTGCTGCAGCACGGCCGGCGGGGCTTAGCAGGCCTGTTTCGGGCCTGGCCGGGCCACGGGTGGCCTGGTATGCCCCGCTGCCGTGTCCGGTCGGCTACCGCGACAATGCCGGAGGCACGGCTCCTTGCACGACGGCGGTGGAGGTGGTTCCCTTCCGCTCGGCCTTGGTGCTGCTGCTCTCGTCACATGGCTCTTCTCTCCGGTTTTCTCGGCCTCGTGGTGGTGCTCGTAGTGAGACGGCGTGGGCGGCGGCGCAACCGCGGTGGCGCATTGGGTGGTTGTTTGGTTGGTTGGCTCCGTATGGGCGGTGGTGTTTGGTGTGAGGGAGAAATCCTTGCCGGTTCGTCCGGCGCCGATGCGGTGACACCGGCGGGTGCCACCATTCCTTCTTGAAGGGCGTCGTTGGTAGCCATCCCCTACTTTCCTCCGCATACCGGGGGAAACCCTAGGACTTGTCCGAGCAGCAGCGTCGTCGGCGTCGCATACCTTCTTGGAGGTGCTGCTTGGTATGCAGCACTCGGAGCCTCGGGCTGTGGTGGGGTGTTTCCGGAGGGCGCAGCG
>NW_021234011.1:0-653 GCF_002162155.2 Triticum dicoccoides | reverse complement strand
TTTAGGATATTAGTAACCTTTGCGATAGTCCTTGAAGTCTGTGGTATCTTCTTCTTCCAAATACCATGAACTACTTATGGCAGAAGTTCCTCGTTGAACTGAAATATCACAACAGGAGTGCTCTCGATGGGTTCTCCATACTATATTGTGGCTCTGCCAGTTCTACCTTTCTGCATGGGTTATCCGGAAGAAATATGTTGAATTTCATTCGACATGCTAAACCATGCATCCACAACTCGGAAAATCGTATGTTCCTTTGAGTTGTCCCTCTTTACTTGTCTTCTAACCCTCGTCTATCAGTTGATAGTCAAGATTATGTGTGCATTTGTTCATCGATGCCTATTACTCTTGTGGTCTGTCCAGCCATTCTATTCCGGAATGACTAGGAGAAACAAACTCCAGTACCTCATCCATATCTAGGATTGGGTCAAAGCAATTGTGCTTCGCAGATCAAATTGCTAATTCAGCTTTTGTTCTGCTCTACCTTGGAGTATTACCATCTTTTCATCGGGAATGTTATAGGAATTGCACACCACCCTATGAACTCTTGGTACAGTGATACTTCTTGCCATCATTGCTCATTCCTCGGTTCTTGTGTTATTGTAACCGGAATGTCGACAAGTGAATCGTGATGTGTGAAATCAATACTCCTA
>NW_021234010.1:0-953 GCF_002162155.2 Triticum dicoccoides | reverse complement strand
GAAAATCGATCTTTAAATCCCAGTATAGGAAAAAGTCATCATTTCTGGTAGACAAATGCTTGATAAACAGAGAACCAGTAGCATCAAATATATTACAAGGTTGAGCTGAGGCTGCTCAACAATTTATTACAAACTCGCCAATATCTTACATATGGGCGGTCATGACACAGGGGTGTGGTGGCATCCTACTAGCTCGAGGAAAAAGTGGTGGATAACTTGACTCCTAACTGGCAGCTCATCGAGCGTCGGGGGAGGCTCGATGAATTTATTCGGGGGTTGCGGAAGAGGATAATACAATGACCAAAATAGGATCGCACGGGACTGACTGCGACTCCTCTACGCGTCGGACTCGCTATCAAACTCTTCATCCATGAGATCGCCTTCATCAACATCTGGCCAAATCAACAAGCCAGGTGAGTACTTTGAAAGTACTCGCAAGACAGTTCGGACAAAAGATATAATCAATGAATGCATGAATGCGTCATGAATAAAGGATGATGCTCATATAACAACGATAATATTGTAGGACTTGATAAATAAAATAAATAACTGAAAACCGATCGGGTATCTGGAGCGACGCCTCGAAAGGTAAATAAATCAAATGCATGCCGCAGTCAGACGTCTAGCGACACCACATAAAGGGCTTAAAAGAAATGCCGCAGTCGGACGTCTGAGGACATCACATAAAGGGCTTTCAAAGAAATGCCACAGTCGGACGTCTGAGCGACATCACATAAAGGGCTTTAAAAGAAATGCCACAATCGGACGTCTGAGCGACATCACATAAAGGGTTGTAAAAGAAATGCCACAGTCAGGCATCTGAGCGACATCGCAGACAGGGCTTGCAACAAATGTAAATAACAGATATGCCACCATCGGACGTTTGAGCGACATCACAGACAGGGCCTATAACAAAAGTAAATAACAGGTATGCCACCGTCGGACGTCTGAGC
>NW_021234009.1:0-501 GCF_002162155.2 Triticum dicoccoides | reverse complement strand
ATATATATATATATATATATATAACTATACAATTTTTTTGCTTCCTCCTGGTTTCCTAACATCACGGTCCCACACCATTGTCAACCTATGTAGACAATAAACGAGAGAATTGCACAAGAAGTGGCCGACAGCTAGGACCAAGCAGCTCGAGCAGTATTTGTGTTTTTGAGGTGTGAGCACTGCAGAGTTTTTTGATGTTTAGCCCAAATATTAATTTTTCTCCTCTGAACAACAACAAAAACATCGCTGCAGGTATTAACTGGGCGGGCTGTGGCCCGTCTAGCCCAGGCCAGATATCCATCCCAGATATTAAATTTTTTCAAGCTCAAAATTGCTAGCCCAGCTATACTTTTTTTAAGAATACCCAGGCAAGGTCAAGTTGTTTTCTCCATCCCGCTGGGCTGCAAATCTTTCCTAGGAGGGATGCATTAGGCTTAACAAGAAAATGGGCTCTAAGAAATAATAAATGGCATGTAATTATAAGAACTGGGCAGTAACTAT
>NW_021234008.1:0-543 GCF_002162155.2 Triticum dicoccoides | reverse complement strand
GGAACGAGCAAAGCGGGAAAATTTGGCGGGAGGTAGAGAGTGGGAAAATTTGGTGGGAGGTAGAGAGCGGGAAAATTTGGCGGGAAATGGCGGCCCATGATATAAGCGAGGATCGTACGGGAAAAATGATGGCATGCTTTAGTCGGCCTACGGCTGGCCAATTAGAGCCTATCAGCCTACAGCGAATAGTCTAGTTGGCCCACAGTTGGCCGACATGACCTGGACTGGTGGCCGATAGGCCATTCGGCCAGCAGCGAGCCGATAGGGGATCAGTTGGCCAGCTGTGGGCCGACTAGGTCCAGTCGGCCAGCTGCGGGCTGACGGTGTATTATTTTTGAAAATTATTTATCGGGCGTAATATTTGTGAAAATTAATAAAAATGTATTGTTTATCAAGCGTATTATTTATCGGCCCTGGTTCGTAACCATCAACATTTCCTCCTTCTACCTTACTGCTCTGTCTTGATTCGTAACCATCATCTTCAGTATTTGACATAGATAACAGCCTCCCTCCATTGCTCTGCCCAGGATCGTAGCCACCCTC
>NW_021234007.1:0-1169 GCF_002162155.2 Triticum dicoccoides | reverse complement strand
TTTCTCAACTCAGGCGTTGCTTCTCGGATCCTATCCGTGAAGTGGACCACGAAACGCTTGATCTCCAGGATAATCTTACATATCGAGAGTACCCCATTCGTATCCTCGATCAGGCCGAGCGTACCACTCGATGCCAGAACATCAAGTTCCTCAAAGTACAATGGTCGCACCAATCTGAGGATGAAGCAACTTGGGAAAGGGAGGATCGTCTTCGACTCGAGTACCCCGCCTTCTTCCCGGAGGAACCCAAATCTCGGGACGAGATTCTTTTGAGTGGGGGTGAGTTGTCACACCCTAGCTAGTCATGCATCAGAGTGTGTGACAGTTGTAAATCTTTTCCCTCATAAAGGCTTTATAAAGTAGGACAAACATTCCTCGGCTATTGGCCGAGGAGGTGGAAGCCGATGGTCGGTCAACAAAGTTTTGTACAATGCGGATCCGAGCATTAATGAGGTAAAGTAATTGGATACATAGAGTCATTACACATAATTTGTGATTTTACTATGGATATCGATCCTTAATTGGGCCTCCCGTGCCCGCATTAAGGCTTGGGGGCTACTGGGCTTCGGGCTTATTATTTACAAATATTAAAGGGGCACATCGATCCCCTGATCTGGTGTTGTCACCCGACCAGTGTCTCGGGGGCTACTGCATTGCCTGTTATATGCAGAAAATTTTAAGTGCAATACAGTTTCCGAGGAGATTTCGATCCTCGGGTTGGTCGGCCGCACCCAACCTGAGTCTCGAGGACTAAGCACGCTGCTTTTTGTGTCCCGAAGTATTCTGCCGAGCTAGGACTTGATCCTCAGACCGATTTTGCAAATCAACCTGAGTCTCAGCGGCTACGGGGATCAGCGGTCTTATGTCATCCTTAATGTGCATCTCGGGTTTTATACTCATACCCACCTTACAAAAATCGGCCCACATTCGGGGAGGTGCACCACCTCGGAAGCAGTCCGGCATAAAGCTCGGGCGCTAGTGGCTGGCTCCATAGAGGGCTAAACTCCTTCAAACTTCTTTGAACCAAGGTGATTTACGACAACTCGGATACAGTCCGGCATTGGAGCTCGGATATATAGTCCAGCGTTGGAGCTCGGATACAGTCCGGCATTGGAGATCGGATACATAGTCCGGTGTTGGAGCTCAGATACATTCCGGAGTTAAGCCGA
>NW_021234006.1:0-939 GCF_002162155.2 Triticum dicoccoides | reverse complement strand
AATTGTTCCACTAGTGAGGCGGAGACCCGAATTCAAGTACGTGCATCATTTTATTAAGTTCATCGTCATCTGCATGAGCCAGGATCAAACATATAAGGACAATTACTTCCATTGTACGGCGTACTGCACAGACATGTAGCGCAGGGCCAAGTAATGATGCTTTTATGTAGTGCTGGCAGAAAACTGATTTGACATTGGCATCGGGGATGAACGTGTGTTCCTAGCCACTCTCTAGGCGATAAGACATGGTATTGTGCTGAGCTGATCAAGTACGTTCTTCTTTGAATGGGCATGATGTGTGTGAATTGTTGTCTATTTGTTTTAACGTTCAAAAAAATTGCTTCCCCATTTTGTAAAATTTAAGGAGTCTTCTAATAGTTTTAATGATTGAAAACATATTATTTCTGTCTTTTGTTGAGAGTAAAGATTCTAATTTGGTATGATTTTATGAAGATTTCACTCGTTGGACCATTAAGATCGTGATAGGAATTCAAATTTGTTCTAGGTGATAGTATTAAGATGGTCATCATAGGCAAAACTCTATATAGAGCGGCGAATAACCTTGGCCTGCACTCCATGATGTGAAACTTCCTCCCATGACACTTCATCATCTTCGATGAGTCCCAAGGTGTGCATGTGGCTAGGCGGGGTTTTTCTAAGATTTAATGTGCCCACGTGAAACTTGTTGTACTAGTGAGGCAAATACACAAATTCAAGTATGTGTGATATCTTAATAAGGCCATCTTCATCTGGAGGAGCGGGGATCAAATGTACAAAGTTAATTGCTGCCATTGTCCGGCGTACTTCACAAATAGGTGGGGCAGTGCCACACTACTAGGAAAAAGCTTATAGGTAGACGCTTACTAGTAGCGCCGGGTTTACAACCATCGCTACTGCTACTTACCAATAGCGTGGGTTTATACCCCCGCTACTACTAAG
>NW_021234005.1:0-1159 GCF_002162155.2 Triticum dicoccoides | reverse complement strand
GTTTGTTGTGAGAAGCTCTGGTTTGTGAGAAGCTTATACCCAAACCTGCCCCAAATGGGACAAAAAATTTACCATGACATGTTGATGCTGCTCCATGATAGCAAGCCAAGTTTCATGAATTTTAGACGACTTTTGAATTTTCTAGAATTTGAAAGGCAGGTATCTCAATGGTTGCGGCCGAGTGACGGTGGCAGGGTGTTTGAAATTAATTCCTATTTCTTGCATGGGACCTAAGCATGCAACCAAGGACACACATTTAAATTTTCAACCAGTTTATATGCACTTGAGAATGTGCATGTAGCTCAAATTTTAATTATGCATATAAAATGCTTGGAAAACCCAGTTGCTATATAAAAATGTCCAAACGAACCCCAAAAAATTCCAAAATTGAACACAACACTCCTGTTGTTCAATGTTGACACTCAAAAATTGTTGAATTTAATAAGAGGCAACGGATATTGTTTTGTCCCCAAAGGTGGCACGCTCCCTACCGAAACATCACGGTTGTTGTGAGAAGCTCTGGTTTGTGAGAAGCTTATACCCAAACCTGCCCCAAATGGGACAAAGATTCTACGGCAACATGTTGATAATGCTCCATGATAGCATGCCAAGTTTCATGAATTTTAGATGACTTTTGGATTTTCTAGAATTTGAAAGCCAGGTATCTCAATGTTTGCGGCTGAGTGACGTTGGCAGGGTGTTTGAAATTCATTCCCATTTCTTGCATGGGACCTAAGGATGCAACCAAGGACACATATTTGATTTCAATCAGTTTATATGCACTCGAGAATGTGCATGTAGTTCAAATTTGAATTATACACATAAAATCCCTAGAAAACCCAGATAATGTAGAAAAATGACCAAACGAACACCGAAAAATTCCAAAATTGAACACAACACTCCTGTTGTTCTATGTTGACACTCAAAAAAATTTGAAAGCAATAAGAGGCAACGAATATCGTTTCGTCCCCAAAGATGGCACGTTCCCTACCGAAACCATCATGCTTGTTGTGAGAAGATGTGGTTTGTGAGAAACTTATACCCAAACCTGCCCCAAATGGGACAAAAAATTTACTACGACATGTTGATGCTGCTCCATGAGAGCATGCCAAGTTTCATGAATTTTAGACGACTTTTGGATTTACTAGAATTTGAAAGG
>NW_021234004.1:0-385 GCF_002162155.2 Triticum dicoccoides | reverse complement strand
CGCCGCCGTCCTTCGTCCCGTTCTGGCCACTGCCGGCACCGCTCGCCGGAGTACCTCGTCGCCGGCCTCAAGCTCGCCGGAGCTTTCTTCGGCCGGATCCACTCGAAGTGGATCGGATCCACCACTTCATCCAACCAAACGCTCCATCCAGATCCGGATCCGCGCCGTCCCGCTTCTCTCCATCTCGGGTTGACTTTTGCGAGGTTGAAATTCCACTAAGTCCCAGTAATTTTATGCATTTTTCATCGCATCATAACTTCATCACCGTGGCTCCGATTCGTGCATGTAGCATATCAAAATGTTCGCCTCGACGAGTACATCATTTCATCTCATTGCGTCATTTTCATTTGAGGTCATCTTGATGCCCGAAATTCTGTTGGAAGAG
>NW_021234003.1:0-575 GCF_002162155.2 Triticum dicoccoides | reverse complement strand
GATCCCATGCTCGAGGTTATTTGGGACTCACGGGTGCCTAAAAAGGTTATGATCTTCGGCTGGCTATTCTACCTTGATCGCTTAAACACAAGGAAGAATATGCATAAGAAGACCATCCTGGATACCGCAGCTTGCCCTCGATGCTCTCATTTGGTGGAGGATCGGGAGCACCTTTTTTTCACCTGTCCTGCAGCTCGCAGGATCTGGAGAGCCACCGGCATCCGCCCCCTCTTCACCCCAATCAACAGTCTATTTACTACGACCTTACCGGATGTGCTGCCTACCACGGTCCGCCCGTTCATGTTGCTTCTGATTCTTTGGAAAATTTGGGACGCTAGGAACAAGCGTGTGTTTTCCAAAATCTAGATGTCATGCCTTCAGATTCCTTGAAAGCTATCTTAGATGATTTAGTTGTTTGGTCGCATAGACTCAAGACTGAAACTTTGAAGGACCACGCCGGGCTGTGGCGGGACTTCCTTTCCTCTCAAAACTTGTAACTCTGCAACAAAATGCTGGTTTTGAAATATATATTCAGGTGGGGAGCCTTTCCCGCCCGGTGAACATTTCAAAAAAAA
>NW_021234002.1:0-1433 GCF_002162155.2 Triticum dicoccoides | reverse complement strand
CTTCCTAGCATTTCTTAAATCCATCCAATTTTAGTGTCTTCCTTCCTTCTATTGGTACCAAACTAAGACGTGATTACTCAGACTCATCACGGCGTTACAATTGCTCCATATTACCAACATTATACCTCCTTTATATTCCAATAGTACTTCATCCCTTCATACTCTTGGGATATCCCACATATCAAGATAAAACTCGTACTTATTTTGTCCAAAGTCCACTCCTGGAATATCATAATCCTTTCCAGAGGTCAAGTGTCCTCATAGGGTATGTACTACCACCCTTAAAATGCACAAATCTTCCATAGACCATATTTCTCATATCCTCGAAAATGGTCAAAATCTTTCTTCATAGAGTAACTACTCATAAAATCCAAATCAGTACCAACGATGCTAACTTTACTAATTCTCAAATTCTTACAATCTCCTGCATTTCCATTACATGCCTCAACTAAACACCTCAATATAAAAGAATTGTTCCCACTACTACTACTATATTTCTCAAAGACTCAAATATTTAGCACAAGCCTCCTTCTTTGTGGGAAAATCTCTAGCAAAGCGCCCTACTTCATTAGAGCGGAAACATATTACTTCTGACAAGTATCGAGGTTTCCTTGTGATTTCGAAGCCTCCTTGGGTCCTCGGCTTCCTTTTTTGGGCAACCACTGAAGTAGTGCCCTGACTCCTTGCACCTGAAACAGGTGATATGACTCAGGTCCTTCGTGGAATCCAATCTATTTCTCTTCCTGGTTTTTTCCGTTCCAATCAGGGCTTCTATTTCCTGTGGGTCATACTCTACTTCCTCTATCGGGAATTCTACTAGATCTCCATTCAGTCAATTCTGGGAGATGTGTCCTTCTTCTCCACATGAATAGCACGACTTGGTGCAGGGTTTAATTGGTTCTGCTTTAGGTGTGTCCTCCACCTCTTCCTTCATCACTGGTTCTTCTAAAATTTCCATGAGGGCTCCTTTCATTGCTTCTTTCTTCTGTTGGATGGTTCTTTGAACCACGGGGTAAATGTGATACTGAGCAGGGTAGTGGGTTGTCCCTTCACACAAGAAACAAGTAATCTGCCTAGTTGGGCATTCTTCATCTGGGTGACTTTCTTCACAATGAGGGCATTCATCCTTGTGGTTGTTATGGTTATGTCCTATTTCTCCACAAAGCTTGCATGCGCAAGGTTTCTTCACATCATTTCCATAAGGCTTCAACTTCTGGGACACAAGACGAGACTTTATCAGAGTCAACTTAAATTCCTCCCAAGTGGTTACTCCTTGCCATCCATTGATGGTTTGGTACATCCTTCACCAAGTAGCAGCACCTCTTTCAAAGCACTGAAGAGCATGCTAGGTCATATCCTTTCCGGCTATCAGGTTATTCTTCATGTGATCTTCCCTGTTCCGAATCCATTGGCCCGTCTCCAATTGACTTATT
>NW_021234001.1:0-1027 GCF_002162155.2 Triticum dicoccoides | reverse complement strand
GGATGACAACACTTTCTCAAAACAATCATAATATGATATAACAAGATGGTATCTCGCTAGCCCTTTCTGAGACCGCAAAACATAAATGCAGAGCACCTTTAAAGATCAAGGACTGACTAGACATTGTAATTCATGGTAAAAGAGATCCAATCATAGTCACACCCAACATAGATTAATAGTGATGAATGCAAATGACAGCTGTGCTCTCCAGCTAGTGCTTTTTAATAAGAGGGTGATGACTCAACATAAAAGTAAATGGATAGGCCCTTCGCAGAGGGAAGCAGGGATTTGTAGAGGTGCCAGAGCTCGGTTTTGAAATAGAGATAAATTGCATTTTGACTGGTATACTTTCATTGTCAACATAGCAACTAAGAGATGGCGATATCTTCCATGCTAAACAGATTATAGGCGGTTCCCAAATAGAATGGTAAAGTTTATACTCCCCCTCCACCAACAAGCATCAATCCATGACTTGCTCGAAACAACGAGTGTCTCCAACATACATCAGGTCCCAGGGGGAGTTTTGTTTGCAATTAATTTTGATTTAGTTTTCATAAAGCATGGGACTGGGCATCCCGGTGACCAGCCATTTTCTCGTGAGTGAGGAGCGGAGTCCACTCCTCTTGAGAATAACCCGCCTAACACGGAAGATAAGGACAGCCTTGGTTGATACATGAGCTATTCGAGCATACAAAATAGAATATTTATTTGAAGGTTTAGAGTTTGGCACGTACAAATTTACTTGGAACGGCAGGTAGATACCGCATATAGGAAGGTATAATGGACTCATCTGGAATAACTTTGGGGTTTAAGGGATTGGATGCACAAGCAGTATTACCGCTTAGTACATGTGAAGGCTAGCAAAAGACTGGGAAGCGACCAACTAGAGAGCGACAATAGCCATGTACATGCATTAAAATTAATAAACATTGGATGCAAGCATGAGTAGGATATAATCCACCATGAACATAAATATCGTGAAGGCTATGTTTATTTGTTTCAACTACATGCGTGAACATGTGCCAAG
>NW_021234000.1:0-1631 GCF_002162155.2 Triticum dicoccoides | reverse complement strand
AACTCCCACTTAGATAGACATCCCTCTAATCCTCTAAGTGATCACGTGATCCAAATCAACTAAACCATGTCCGATCATCACGTGAGATGGAGTAGTTTCATCGGTGAACATCATTATGTTGATCATATCTACTATATGATTCACGCTCGACCTTTCGGTCTCCGTGTTCCGAGGCCATATCTGCATATGCTAGGCTCGTCAAGTTTAACCTGAGTATTCTGCGTGCGCAACTGTTTTGCACCCGTTGTATTTGAACGTAGAGCCTATCACACCCGATCATCACGTGGTGTCTCAGCACGAAGAACTTTTGCAACGGTGCATACTCAGGGAGAACACTTCTTGA
Source organism: Triticum dicoccoides (assembly GCF_002162155.2). Lineage (NCBI taxonomy): Eukaryota > Viridiplantae > Streptophyta > Magnoliopsida > Poales > Poaceae > Triticum > Triticum dicoccoides. Next base: position 1,288 of record NW_021234000.1, on the reverse strand, counting down.
TAATTTAGTGAGAGATCATCTTATAATGCTACCGTCAATCAAAGCAAGATAAGATGCATAAAAAGATAAACATCACATGCAATCAATATAAGTGATATGATATGGCCACCATTATCTTGTGCTTGTGGTCTCCATCTCCGAAGCACCGTCATGATCACCATCGTCACCGGCGCGACACCTTGATCTCCATCGTAGCATCGTTGTCGTCTCGCCAATCTTATGCTTCCACGACTATCACTACCGTTTAGTAATAAAGTAAAGCATTACATCGCGATTGCATTGCATACAATAAAGCGACAACCATATGGCTCCTGCCAGTTGCCGATAACTTGGTTACAAAACATGATCATCTCATACAATAAAATTCAGCATCATGCCTTGACCATATCACATCACAACATGCCCTGCAAAAACAAGTTAGACGTCCTCTACTTTGTTGTTGCATGTTTTACGTGGCTGCTACGGGCTTAAGTAAGAACCAATCTCACCTACGCATCAAAACCACAACGATAGTTTGTCAAATAGACTCCGTTTTAACCTTCGCAAGGACCGGGCGTAGCCATACTTGGTTCAACTAAAGTTGGAGAGGCAGTCGCCCGCAAGCCATCTCTGTGCAAAGCACGTCGAGGGAACCGGTCTCGCATAAGCGTACGCGTAAGGTTGGTCCAGGTCGTCTCGTCCAACAATACCGCTGAACCAAAATATGACATGCTGGTAGGCAGTATGACTTGTATCGTCCACAACTCACTTGTGTTCTACTCGTGCATATAACATCAACATCATTAACCTAGGCTCGGATGCCACTGTTGGGTTTCGTAGTAATTTCAAAAATTTTCCTACGCGCACACAGGATCATGTGATGTATAGCAACAAGAGGAGAGTGTTGTCTACGTACCCAACGCAGACCGACTGCGGAAGCAATGACACGACGTAGAGGAAGTAGTCGTACGTCTTCACGATCCAACCGATCAAGCACCGAAACTACGACACCTCCGAGTTCGAGCACACGTTCAGCTCGATGACGATCCCCGGACTCCGATCCAGCAAAGTGTCGGGGAAGAGTTTCGTCAGCACGACGGCGTGGTGACGATCTTGATGAACTACAGCAGCAGGGCTTCGCCTAAACTCCGCTACAGTATTATCGAGGAATATGGTGGCAGGGGGCACCGCACACGGCTAAGGAATCGATCACGTGGATCAACTTGTGTCAACTTGTGTGTTTAGAGGTGCCCCTGCCTCCGTATATAAAGGAGGAGAGGAGGGGAGGCTGGCCGGCCAAAGAGGGAGG
>NW_021233999.1:0-1731 GCF_002162155.2 Triticum dicoccoides | reverse complement strand
GGACAGGTGGACCCACCCGGTGGACCCCCGGGACCCTTCCGGTGGTCCCGGTACAATACCGATAACCCCGAAACTTGTCCCGATGCCCGAAACAGGACTTCCCATATATAAATCTTTACCTCCGGACCATTCCGGAACTCCTCGTGACGTCCGGGATCTCATCCGGGACTCCGAACAACATTCGGGTTACTGCATATACATATCCCTATAACCCTAGCGTAACTGAACCTTAAGTGTGTAGACCCTACGGGTTCGGGAGACATGCAGACATGACCGAGACTCTCTCAGTCAATAACCATCAGCGGGATCTGGATACCCATGATGGCTCCCACATGCTCCTCGATGTTGTCATCGAATGAACCACTATGTCGAGGATTCGATCAAACCCTGTATGCAATTCCCTTTGTCAATCGGTACGTTACTTGCCCGAGACTCGATCTTCGGTATCCCAATACCTTGTTCAGTCTCGTTACCGGCAAGTCACTTTACTCGTACCGTAATGCATGATCTCGTGTCCAACACCTTGGTCACATTGAGCTCAATATGATGATGCATTACCGAGTGGGCCCAGAGATACCTCTCCGTCATACGGAGTGACAAATCCCAGTCTCGATCCGTGTCAACCCAACAGCTACTTTCGGAGATACCTGTAATGCACCTTTATAGTCACCCAGTTACGTTGTGACGTTTGGTATACCCAAGGCACTCTTACGGTATCCGGGAGTTACACGATCTCATGGTCGAAGGAAGAGATACTTGACACTTGCAAAGCTCTAGCAAAACGAACTACACGATCTTTTATGCTATGCTTAGGATTGGGTCTTGTCCATCACATCATTCTTCTAATGATGTGATCCCGTTATCAACGACATCCAATGTCCATAGTCAGGAAACCATGACTATCTGTTGATCACAACGAGCTGGTCAACTAGAGGCTTACCAGGGACATTGTGTGGTCTAAGTATTCACACGTGTATTACGATTTCCGGATAATACAGTTATAGCATGAATAAAAGACAATTATCATGAACAATGAAATATAATAATACTTTTATTATTGCCTCTAGGGCATATTTCCAACATATCGGTGATGTACGTAGCTCCTCCTTTCATTCCCGAGTGCATTATTACACCAAATTGTCTAGCACACGGGAATGAAGGAGAACTTATCCAATATGAGCATTCAATAAGCAAAACCAAATCATAAAATAAGCAAAACCAAATCATAAAATAAAGTAGTATTCAAATTAGCATGCATTCAATAATTATAAGCAAAAGTACATCATCTCTTGGTCTCCGTACATCGTCGAATATTATCACTAATACAACTAGAACCATAGCGCCCAACGGGTATCGACGCGGGCGGTGGACACCCAAAGATAAGGAACCATCACAGGATCATAGCTCCAGTGAGTTCCCTGAAGAACCTGCCAGGTATTGTCGAACCTGCCCTCCAATGCAACCATGTAGCGACGGACGTGCTCGTCCTCCTCGCTGACACGGTGACGTACCACCTCCGCGGTGTCCAAAAGCCTCGGCACCGTCACTGGCCCATGCGACCGCCACCAAACAAGGATCGGGTCAACAACGGGCTGCCTCCTCACCAACCTACGTCCCCCGGAAGGTAGCACCTCCCAATACCAGCCCGGCGGAGCCCAGTCCCGAACATGGCCCTGATCAAGCAAGCCTCCACCGTCGAGTCGACGACGACGAGGATGCGGGATAGGCATC
>NW_021233998.1:0-758 GCF_002162155.2 Triticum dicoccoides | reverse complement strand
TGTTTATTTTTCGCCAAGTGTTCCACCGACGACGCCGAAGAGAATCGATCGCTAGCTCGAAGGTCATGTACAAGGAGCATGCGGCTAGATGTGCATGTGCTAGGCACTGTTCATCAATCAAGGTGATTGCTAGCTAGCTTGGTAGCTTTGCACGTACGAGTGCTGCTGCTCTATGGGGAATTGATCTCGCGATCGAAAGCCAACAATTGGTATTTAGAGCCTCAACGATCTACAATTTACGATGATGGACAGCGACAAGGAATCGGTCAAGTCCGGCAACGGCGGTTCCAAGGCAAACATGAACGGCGACAAGGTGAATAAGAGCGGCAAGTCAGCAACCAGTGATGGAGGAACGGGCGGCGCCAACGTACAGGTGCATCGCAACATCCCCATCCAGTACCCGATGCTCACCGATGCCAACTACGGCGTGTGGGCAGTGAAGATGAAGATCATTCTCCGAACCCTTCGAGTGTGGGATGCCATTACGGACGACGACGTCGACGAGGAGTGCGACGAAGGTGCCATGGCCGCCATAGCCCAGTCTGCGCCGGATTCTGTGCTGATGACATTGGCGGAGTTTGAGACGGCAAGAGAGGCGTGGAATGCACTCAAAGAGATGAGGATTGAATAAAATCGTGTCACGAAGGCTCGGGCACAAGTGCTGAAGCGCCAATTTCACAAGTTGCAGATGGAGAAAACTGAATCGGTGAACGACTATGCCATGCGTCTGACTACTTTGGTGGGAGAGATCCACGCGC
>NW_021233997.1:0-1529 GCF_002162155.2 Triticum dicoccoides | reverse complement strand
CTTCCAGCAAGTTGTCTGGTGCCTCTGGTTGGACAGAGGACACCGGCACGGATGGTTGGGCCCCTTAATGGGGTACCGCCTGCCGGAGTCCGAAACCCTTGAAGGTTCCGGCGCAGTGTCCGGCTGGGGCCCGAACTCGAAGCCCGTAGGAGCCTCGCTCCCTTGATACCCAGGGTCCGGGAGGTCACCGTGAGGCGCCCCCAGGATCACCTCCCCTTGGCTCGGTGCATTCTGAGACAACACCTCGGCGTTGTCTGTAGGGCGAGGGGTGGAAGCCGTCGGAGGAGAACCGCTGTTCATATCCAACGAGCCCAAAGAGCCGCTCGACGAGGGTACGTCGAGGTGAGCTCGAGCCGGACTGCATAATCATGTTCAGCATGAGCAAAGGCAGTACAATAAAACATACCATGAAGTACCATGGTGTCCGGACACTTACGACTTCGCCAGGGGCTTGTCCTGGGTAGCCACTCGTCGCCGTTGTCGGCGGCTGTCGTGGCACCGTCTGGAGGAAGGGTCTTTCCCTTCTTGGACCCTTCGGCCTCCCCGGATGGGTCGGCCTTCCTTTTCTTGTCTCCCCGGGCTGGGGGGGGGGAGAACTTTTCTCCTCCTGCTCATTTTCGTGAGAGGAGTGCGCCTCGGACTCATCGGACGATGATTCCGATAGAACCTTGTGCCGGAGACCCTTTCGGGTCCCCGCGGCCTTCTTCTTGGCCTTCTTTTCCGGCACCTCATAAGGTGCTGGAGTCAGCATCTTCGTTAGAAGAGTGTTTGCAGGATCTTCGGGCAGGGGGGCTTGGTAATCAAACTACTCCGCTGTCTTTATCCAGTCATGTTAATGACATGAAAGCTTAGATCCAGCACATAACTAAACCAGGGCAAATAAATGAAGGAAATATGCCCTAGAGGCAATAATAATGTTATTATTTTATTTCCTTATATCATGATAAATGTTTATTATTCATGCTATAATTGTATTATCCGGAAACATAATACTTGTGTGAATACATAGACAAACTAAACGTCACTAGTATGCCTCTACTTGACTAGCTTGTTAATCAAAGATGGTTATGTTTCCTAACCATAGACATGTGATGTCAATTGATTAACGGGATCACATTATTAGGAGAATGATGTGATTGACATGACCCATTCCATTAGCTTAGCACCCGATCGTTTAGTATGTTGCTATTGCTTTCTTCATGACTTATACATGTTCCTATGACTGGGTGATTATAAAGGAGCTCTACAGGTGTCTCCAAAGGTAGATGTTGGGTTGGCGTATTTCGACATTAGGATTTGTCACTCTGATTGTCGGAGAGGTATCTCTGGGACCTCTCGGTAATACACATCACATAAGCCTTGCAAGCATTGCAACTAATGAGTTAGTTGCGAGATGATGTATTATGAAACGAGTAAAGAGACTTGCCGGTAACGAGATTGAACTAGGTATTGAGATACTGACGATCGAATCTCGGGCAAGTAACATATCGATGACAAAGGGAACAACGTATGTTGTTATGCGGTCTGAC
>NW_021233996.1:0-1790 GCF_002162155.2 Triticum dicoccoides | reverse complement strand
GTGAGGCACCCCTAGAGACTTAGTTGTAATATCTATCTTTTTTTACGGGTGTCTTACTGTTTGATCTGTGGCTAATAGATCTGAGGGTCTTTTCGATTTCTCTTCAAAAGTAAATCATACTATGCAACCTTATCTTTTATAAACATAATGTTTTCTAATAGTTTCTAGCTTATACCAATTTCCCAAAATTTATGATCTTTTATGTTGTCTCTTTTGTTTGCACCAGATGGGCTGTATGGCGTGCAATTCTTGTCAGGGTACCAAGAGGTAGCCGGGGAATTGATAGTCAGGTTGGAAAATCACTTTCTTGTGGCTGATCACACCACTTTGATGAAGATCAAGGATGATGATCAACCGTGCAAATAATTTCATGTTGTTTTTTGATGTGTGAGAAACCATGCAACTAAGTCAGGTGTACTTGGCACTACAAAGAATACCAGAGGTAATACAAATTACAACAGACCCATGGACCACCTACCACTTGCATGGTTTCTCACGAATAAAAGAACATCATGAAATTATTTGCACTGAGACAGGGGCCTAGAGGCGGCAATGAGCTTTGCTCACGGAATGCTAGCAGTGGATGCAAGAGGAGAAAGACTTTGGTACCCTCAAATATTTGAATGGTTTTTTCAAATTCTGAAAGGGTGTTTCTATAACCGTATGTGCTACTTAACTTTTTGGCCTTTTCGCAAAGAAATAAGATGCACACAGCCAACACCCGGTTCCAACGGACCTATTTATTTTCACTAGGACAATGCCCATGCGTTGCAACAGAATATAAATATTCTAGTTTGTTAGGTTGTGATTTAATTAACTGCCCATATGAAGGTAATTGTGTAAATAAATGTTTACTAAGTCGCGACCGTGATTTACCTAGGCCTTATATTTTGATGAGAAATTTGACAAGTAAATTAAAATGGAATTGGTTCAGAAAATAAGTAAATTAAGATGATTGATTATCATATGAGGATGGTTCAAGGAAGGGGGGTAGTGAGAAGGAAAGTAAAACATGATACCTTACATTCTTTTTAACTAGTGTATATAGCGATAGAGATTACTTGTTTTTTTTCTGGAAAACTTCCGATTTATTCATCTTCAATCACGGCAGTACAATGAACACCAGAAATAACTAAGCTTTTTACACAGAGATTACTTGGTTAAACTTGGATTCGTGGTTGTATCGGTGATGTTTCTTTATCTGGAAAGCTGGATGAAATCCTAGTTTCTGAAAATTAACAATCCTAAAAAATACTACAGCCACGACCTTTATTTTGGATCGGAGGGAGTAATACATGTCTCCAAGGCAGAGGACAATTCTGAGACTGGGACTCACAACCAACCTTAATTAGCTCGTCTTCTAGCTGTGGCCTGTGATTATCACAGTCACGAACACTGGCCTGTCCTCCATGTCTATGTACTCATCATCATGTGGTGCAGACAAACAGTGTGTGCGTACGAGAAGAGAAGAGAAGAGAAGACGATAGGTTGTGTAATTCCTGTCGGGTTACCGAAGAGGTAGTAGGGGAATTGATAGTCAGGGTTAGAAAATCATCTGCTTGGCCGATCACATCACTTTGATGAAGCTCAAGGACGATCATCAATCTTCCAAATCATTTCACGACGTCTCACTTTGATTAATTTTAACTGTTCATTTATTGTGCAAGGTAGAGTAGTTAGACTTAATTGGACAAAGTACTAGTCTCCTATGTCGGGGAGGAGCCCTCTCTGCCTTCAGCGCTTGCTCCGGCGCGGCCGGGCTCTTAGAGCTCCAAGGAGGTGCTCGCTCC
>NW_021233995.1:0-1318 GCF_002162155.2 Triticum dicoccoides | reverse complement strand
AGGGAGTCTGTTGAGTCCATGGGGTGCACAAGGGTTGTGGCGCCGTGGGTCTCCTCCCATCGGTAGAGACCTGTGGTGGCCACGGCATCGGAGTCACGCGTATCTTTCCTGCCGGCGAGCTCTATCTGTACGGCGATGAGCAGGCATGGATGCTGCTTCCGGTGGAGGCGAAAGTCGCGTCGGAAGGACGGATCGACGGAGATGGTGCCGTCCCATGCCTTGGAGACGCACCTGAACCAGAGAAGCGACCTGACGGGCAGCCGGAGCAGGATCTCGGTGACGACCTCGATCGTGCGGGACGTGCCGTGCGTGCCGCCGGTGCCATCGTCTCGCTTTCCATGGCCGCGCGCGTGGAATCATCAACCCGTCACGGTGGAAACAGACCGCGGGCTGCACGAGTAGGGCTGGACCAAAAGCTCGTAGCTCGCGAGCTTAATGAGCGCTCGATAGTTCGACTCGTTAAGCTCATAGCTCGCTTTTTAATGAACAGAGCCAATCATTGATTTTAGCTCGCTAAGCTTAACGAGCTTAATGAGCGAGCTAACGAGTTTCACGAGTAGCTCGTTAAGCTCGTTAGTTACAACACAATACATATTTTTATCTTATGTGACAAACTTTTTGTAGCACTTCGGCCCATCTATTTAATCTAATCAATATATGAGGCAACAAACTACTTCATTTCTTTTTGTAGTCTTCATACTTCATCTTGAAAACCATACCTAAACATTCATCATGTATATTATAACACATTATAATCTGTTAACGAGCGCTCGCGAGCGCTCACGAGCTTAACGAGTTTCAAACGAGCCGATCCGAGCAGGGTTTTCTGCTCGTTAATCTTAACGAGCTTAACGAGCCGAGCCTTAACGAGCGCGAGCTTAACGAGTACGAGTTTAACGAGCCGAGCTGCTCGTTAGTCCACCCCTATGCACGAGCAAGCGGGCTGCACGTTACGGTGGAAACGCATCAATATTTTTTTTTGAACATAAAGCATCAATATTAACGTGTCTGTTTTCCTCTAGCAGACCACACCAGACCATACGTACGTATACGCGTTGGCCTTTTGACTACCGCTCGACATCACTAGCCTGTAGTAACCCGCTCAACTTCTCGTGTGCCTACCGCAACACCCGACGATGTCCATCGCCAATCGTCCCGAGTTCACGCACATGAAATGGTCGCCGTTCAGCCGTGATGATGGTCGCCACACATCAGTACAACCCACTACAGAATCTTCCTCTCAATTTGGATTTTTTTTTCTCCTGCATGCGTCCTTGCACTACTTGGCAACAAAATAAGGACGGCGCATCCCCGACTT
>NW_021233994.1:0-1095 GCF_002162155.2 Triticum dicoccoides | reverse complement strand
GCTACTAAAGATAAACAACTAGATGGTCAGATCCCACACATACCAAGCATTTCAATAACATACACACAATATGCTCGATATGTGCAAATACAACATGGCATCACAACATGACTCTACGACTCAAGTAATTTATTCAATAGGCTCCGAGGAGCGAGATATTACAAACATGGGTCTCATGACCCAACAATCAGAGCATACAAATCAAAGCACAAGCGGAAGCTATCATGTCTGGGTACAGACATCTATAACTGAAAAAGGCTGAGAAGCCTGACTATCTACCAGATCCTGCCGGGGCACAAGATCGTAGCTGAGGTAACAAGCTAAACGTTGAAGTCCACGCGAAACTACTAGTGAGACCGAAGTCTCTCTGCAAAAACATAAAATAGGCAAACGTGAGTACAAATGTACCCAGCAAGACTTACATCAGAACTAACTACATATGCATCATTATCAACAAAGGGATGGTGGGGTTTAACTGCAGCAAGCCAGCTTTGACTCGGTGGCTATCCTGAACTACGACTGCAATGTAACTCTTTTGAGGTGGCGCACACGAGTCCACATATTCACCATATCAATACACCACTATGGATCCGCTCCCGTCTCCCTACGAGAATGCCATCCATAGGACTCACGCTTATCTTGCGTATTTTAGAGTATCCACTTTCGCTTGTCTATGAACTGATATAAGCAACCCAGAAGTCCTTTTCCGCGGACACGGCTATTCGAATAGATGATGTTAACCCTGCAGGGGTGTACTTCTTCATACATGTTTCCACCACTTAGCGTCTGCACACGACATGTGCTCGGCAGACTTCAAGCGAAAGCCGACGTGGGTGTAGACCACGACCTACCTAAACACTCAAGTCTCTAGTCTAGGTTTATCGCCTATTCGGGTTCCATCCATGAGGAGATCCGGCCGGAGTTTCGCTCACAGCCCCAAACGATGTGAACAGGGTTCCCGAGATACCAAACGGGCATCCGGTACACCGTGCCACGTACCTACCGCATCACAGCCCACCCCTACGGTCAGCGCTGTCCACGGCCTCCAGTAAGCTACAAACACCAGAAACTACTTGCAACTCCTGGACAGAGGAC
>NW_021233993.1:0-730 GCF_002162155.2 Triticum dicoccoides | reverse complement strand
GGCGGTGGACTCCATCCTTTCATCGGTGAGGGTGGAGTGCCCGCACGAAGGCTGTGGGCTCTACGTCACTTACCATAAGCTCGCCGATCACCAGAGCGTGTGTCCGCTCGTACCCCGCAAATGCCCCGTGCCCATCTGCGGCTAGGAAGGCCTGCCGCCGGTGCTCTACCACCACATCAGCACCGCGCATCCCATGCCCGTGCACAGGATCCAGTACGGCAAGGTGCTCTAGCTGCAAGTGCCACTGTCGGAGCCACGACTCTTGCTGTTTGCGGAGGGAGACGGCTGCATGTTTTTCTTGGTCGGTGGCATGCTCGACATCGGCGCGCCTATCACCGTGTCGGTGATCTACATCAGAGCGGGGGTGTCCCCACTGCCGCACTACGTGGCCAAGCTGTGGGAGAACGGTACGCCGGGGGAGCCCAAAGGCACGACTGATGCCGTCAAGGTGGAAATGGAGGTGACAAGCAGCAAGGATCCCGGTGACGTCGACGTGCAGGAGCTGACCTTCTTCACAGTTCCGCCCAAGCTGCTGGCCGGGGCTAAGCTGGTGTCCCTCCACATTCAGATTGACAAGCTCGCGTCCTAAATGTTTCTACAGTGCCTTCTGTTTATCTTAGTAATATGCTAATATAGGGATTACCTCGGTCTACTTTAGCTTAGGAAATGGTGGGTTTTGGTGGCGATGCAGCAATTACTTCGACATCAGATCAGTAATTTGCAACAGTCG
>NW_021233992.1:0-507 GCF_002162155.2 Triticum dicoccoides | reverse complement strand
AGAAAACAGACAAATAATACTATTTTTGCTTTATTTATTCTAAATAACAGAAAGTAAAAAAGGGGGTACAGAAGGTTGTGCCTTCTAGTTTCATCCATCTCATGATCATCAAAATGAATCCACTAACAAGGTTGATCAAGTCTTGTTAACAAACTCATTCGGAATAACACGGAGCCGGAGAAATTTTGAATAACACTAAATTACCTCAACGGGGATATGAAAATCTCCAACAATAAGAATATCATACTTTTTCTTGACATAGGGAGAGGAAATTCAAAACCTCCAATAATGATAGTTGGAACTTTTCCAATAGAATTAATTGTTGGAAATATGCCCTAGAGGCAATAATAAAAGTATTATTATTATATTTCCTTGTTCATGATAATTGTCTTTTATTCATGCTATAACTGTATTATCTGGAAATCGTAATACACGTGTGAATACATAGACCACAATATGTCCCTAGTAAGCCTCTAGTTGACTAGCTCGTTGATCAATAGATGGTTA
>NW_021233991.1:0-1329 GCF_002162155.2 Triticum dicoccoides | reverse complement strand
GGTTTCTAATTTAAGATATCCGGATGTGGAATGCATTTTTTAGCCGTGTCTGCGGACGCGCCCGACCCATAGAAGCTCTAATCTACATCACGGCTGTAGATGCTCTAATCTCGATCGTAGCGAGCGCCAAATTTGCCGGGTCAATAGCTCTTGTGCGACATCTTTCGTAGGAATTGGATGGAGTGAGACATTGTTCGACAGAATGGCTTGGGGGCGACACTTTCGAGCGAGTAAGTAGCCCACACACGACATGGCCAGCAATCAGTGGTTAAATTTTGCCAGCTAAAAGATTGATCAAAATAGTCCCCCCCCCCCCCTAATGCAAACAGAACGAGATAAGATGACAAATGATTTCTTCATGAAGTTGTTTACGGCACAGGACAATCTCCTGTACAACCTTCAAATTTGAGTTAAAACATGTTGAATCAAAACTATGTTAAAAAGAAAGATGTTTACCTCCTCAGGCCCAACTCAAGAAACTTACGAGACTGGCATGGCTTCTTTTCCCATGATAGGGTAAGTGCCTACAACAAATAAAAAAACACAATTAAAGCAGATGTATCTCTGGCTCCTGCAAAAATATGACTTATAATAAAGACATGTTTACCTTCCACAATGTCTTCTCCAAGATCCGATACAATTGCAGTCAAGTTTCTAGTTCTCCGGTGATGTTTGATGGCATCAAATATTTTCATCTATAAAGCAATCCATAGAATTAACATACCGAAACATCTTTTACATAGTGCTATGGTGGGCATGAATTATGTTATTCATAGTTACAATATAGAATTAACTTAGAGAGACATCTTTTTCAGCATATAACTCTTTTCCTTGATCAAAATGATCCCAGCATATGTCTATCAACATCTGCTCCAACTGGCGAAATTGCAAAAGTCAAGAGTGCCACATAAAAAATATAGAGAATATATCCTACAACCAAGTGTACTAACCCTCACACCTCTCCCTCTCCCTCACACAAGATTCTATCTTATTCTGTGATTTTTGAAATCCAAGATGGCTACAACTCTAAAGGTCTTTCATAAAGAAATTTGCTATGTGATTTTTGAAATATATAATGTCTACAACTCTAAAGATATTTCACATAAAAAGCACCTCCGCTAATCTAGTAGACTCTGTAATCCATAGTTCAAACTCTGTAATACCAACACTAGTAGAAAACAGGACATTTGTCCCGGTTTGTAAGGGCCTCTAGTCCCGGACTAATATGTCGTTACTAATGCCTCCCCCCTTTAGTCCCGGTTCTTACACGAACCGGGACAGATGGGCCTCCACGTGGCCGCTGCGAGCAGCCCAGGCAAGGGGGGGGGG
>NW_021233990.1:0-939 GCF_002162155.2 Triticum dicoccoides | reverse complement strand
AGGGGAAGGGGAGGGGGAAACGGTGGCGTAGCTCACCGCGGTTGCAGTGGGCGTCGAAGCGGGCTCGGGGACGCGCTGGAGACGGCGAATTCGTCGGCGACGGTGGTCGGAGCCCGAAGAGGGGAACGGCGACGTGGCGGCGATGCAGGGCTTCCGGGGAGCTGTGGAGCGGTGGGGAGGAAGAGGGAGTCGAGGCGGAGCTCCTGAGCTAGTCGGGGGAGCGAGGGGTGGTCGGAGACGGTGGCTATGGCGAACGGCGGCGACGGTGGTGTTCGGCCGTGAGAGAGAGAGAGCGAGGGAGAGGAGAGGAGAGCTGGGGGAGAGTGAGAGAGAGCAGGGGGAGAGGCGTGGCGTCGTCCAGGGCGTCGAGCGAGGAGGGCGCCGGCCACACTCCCCTCCCTCTGTCGGGACGAAGACGACAGAGGAGGGAGGTGGGCTGGGCCGGCTGCTGGCTGGGCCAGCCAGCTAGCTGGGCCGCACAGTGGAGGAGCCCAGGTAAGCTCCTCCTGTTATATATTTTCTGTTTGTTAATTTCTGACATTTGTTTTGATTTAAATAATATATTAAATCATTTATTTAACTTATGCCAATTTTTGCAGGAGCTATTTATATTATTCCAGAGCTCTTTTATAATTGGCATAATATTTGGGCATATATTAATATATATAATTAATATATTTCCAATGCAAATATTTATGCATTAATTCCAAATGCCCAAAATAAATGTCCATGAGCCACTAAAAATATTGGTTTGATTTTTATCTCTGTCCAATATTTTCAGAGAGCAACATGAGCATTTTCTTGGACCCTTTTGGAGAAATTTTTATTTGGGTCATTTTCAAAATGGTTCTGAGGGTTTCACAGATCCCCATTTCAAGTTTCTGATGAAAAGGTAAACATGATGCAACACTCTAATGCATGACTAGCTAGGGTGTGACA
>NW_021233989.1:0-1384 GCF_002162155.2 Triticum dicoccoides | reverse complement strand
TATTTATGGTAACTGGCAGGAAAGTTTTCAATTGTTGTATTCATTCAAAGGTGAAGTGGAGAGGACAAGCCCAGGTAGTATTGTAGATATTGATCACCACACCGTGGAGTACACATTCAGGGGAGTGACAAAGACCAAGGAATGTTTTAGAAGGGTTTTTGTCTGCTTTGAGGCTTGTCGCCTGGGTTTTTTGGCAGGCTGCAGGCCTTATTTGGCTATTGATGCCACTTTTCTCACAGGAAGGTTTAAAGGACAGTTAGTAGCAGCTTGTGCAGTTGATGCACATAGTTTTGTATTTCCAGTTGCCTATGGTGTGCTAGAGACAGAGTCTGAGGAGAGCTGGACTTGGTTTTTGCATAATCTCCGCCGGGCTATTGCACATCCCAATGGGTTGGTCATTCATACAGATGCCTGCAAAGGTTTAGAAGTGGCCGTGGACAATGTGTTCCCTGGAGTAGAGCATAGGGAATGCATGCGTCACCTTGCTGCAAATTTCATGAAGAAATTCAAAGGAAAGGTGTATACCGACAATTTATGGCCAGCATCTTTGACATGCAGTGTGAAGAAGCACAACTACCACTTGAGGCAGTTATACATGAATCCCAAAGTGAAAGAATACTTGGAAACACACCACTCCAAGTTTTGGGCTAGAAGCCAATTCAGTGAAGTGAGCAAAGTTGACTATGTACACAATAATCTAGCAGAGTCTTTCAACTCAACGATCCGGAAACTAAAGGGTCATTATGTGGTGGATTTGCTTGACATAATAAGGATAGAATACATGCAGAAATTTCATTATCGTGCAGGAATAGCCGAGGCAAAATTCATGGGCCACATTATCATCCCTGCCGTGATGAATGAACTGAAGCAGAAGACAACAGGCTTGGAAATGAACATGACGCTTTGCTCGAGTACCACAGCAGAGATATCATATTTGGATAAAGAGAAGAGGGAATGGAGATATCCAGTGGATTTAGAAGCTAGAACTTGCAGTTGTAGGCAATGGCAGATAACTGGGTTGCCATGTATTCATGCCTTGTTTTTCATCACTTCTCTCCCAGGTCCAGCAGGGAACATACAGCAGTATGTGCATGATTACTACTCTGTTGCAAGGTTCAAAGCCACATATGCTTATGCCTTGCCTGCTATGGAGGGAAAACAACAATGGGACATGGTGGACCCTGGATTCAAGCTTTGCGCTCCAGTTCTGAAGAGAGCAGCAGGTAGACCAAGGAAGAGTCGAATAAGACCTCGCAGCGAAGGAGCTGGACTTGGAGCGAGGAAGCGTAAGTGCACAAGATGTGGTGGGTCTGGTCATTTCGGTAAGTATTGTGATAACACGGTAGATCCAGCATTTGGAGAGCGTTTCGATGAAGGCTTCGAT
>NW_021233988.1:0-4472 GCF_002162155.2 Triticum dicoccoides | reverse complement strand
GTAAAATGTTGTTGCTAGTGACATCTCGATGGATTATAGGTGGACTGCATTCGTGGTGCAAATAAGATATTGCCTGAGCCACATCAGTTGCAAGAGCAATTCTCTTCTTCCAATCTAATTCCTTTGCTAGCTCCTCATTTTCTAATGTCCCATGGAGACTTCCCTGCTGAATGTAGTCATAGACGAGAAATTTATACGCTCGATTGGAGCAGAATCCATACATTTTGACAATGCTTTGTTGTCGAATCTGTGATAAGATTTCCATTTCACTACGGAATCTTCTTTCATCGTCCAACTCTTCTTCGGTCTGATGAAGCTTCTTCACAGCAACTAGCTGCCCGTCTTGGAGCTCTGCCTTATAGACTTTGCCGTATCCTCCTGTTCCAATGATGTACTTATCATCGAAGTCTTCTGTTGCCCTTATAATGTCATCAAATGCTAATCTTCCATCAAAATTCCAAACAGAGAATAGGTCCCTTCCTTCAGCAGTAACAATTTCTTGTGGTTTTCTCTTGTTACGCCTAAGCATTATTATGACAACAATTGCGGCAACAATGCCGAAACCCACAACAAGAACAATAGGCAAAAGCAAACCAAGTGTATTTCGTTTATGGCGACCAACTGCTACTGGAGTTGAATAACAAGGTGGGAGGCCAGAGATGTTACCACATAGACCTTGAAGAAACCAACTCGCCGAAGCATTTTGGAGTAGCCGTGTTGATGGGCCGATTGGTCCTTCCAAGTCATTGTAGGACACATCAAGTGTTCAAAGGCTCACCATGCTTGCAAAGGAGGACGGAATGCTGCCACTGAACTGATTATATGATAAATTCAGAAATTCTAGCATCTCTAACTTCCCAAGTTGCTGTGGCAACACACCGCTGAGTTTATTGTTGCTCACATCTAACATGATCTGCAGGGCTGCTAAATTTCCAATTGCACCAGGCAAACTCCCACTGAAGTTGTTGTTGTTGATCTTCAGGGACTGTAGTTTCATGCAGACCCCTAGTTCGTCTGGTATTGAACCACCCAGTCTGTTCCCGGATATATCAAGGTGTCCTAGATTGCTCAGCTTTACTATCTGGGTAGGAATGGATCCAGATAATTAGTTCGATGATAAGTTCAGGCTGTATAGGTTTGCTAAAGTGCAGATTTCTGGTGGAATCTCACCGCTGAGATGATTAGAATGAAGTTTTAGGTCTACTAGGTTGGACAATTTAGAAAGGATTGGAGGTATGGAACCTGTGATCATATTTCGTGATAGGTATAGTATCGTTAGTTGAGTACATGCACATAGATTTGGTGAGATCTGTCCAGTGAGTCTATTTGATGACAAGACCATCCATATGAGTTGCGGATACACACCAAAATGTTGAGATACATCTCCTGTTAGTTTGTTCGAGTGAAGGTCAATTTTAACCAAACTCGTACATGTCTTTAAACTAATTGGAACGGGGCCACTGAACATATTAGAAGAGGCCATGAGTTCTTGAAGTCTGCCACCTAAACATATATTTCCGGGTAAATGTCCTGAAAGTGAGTGGTTAGTCAGTGCAAGTTCAACAAGGTTGATGAGATCTCCAAATTCTTGAGGAAGAGAGCCTGATAATTTGTTATCAAAGATTTGCATTATTTGGATGCTTTGCAACTTTCCAAAAGTTTTTGGTATTGATCCCGAAATTTGGTTCTGAAACAAGGCTAAATATTCGAGGTTCATTAGATTGCCAATTTCCTCGGGGATAGAACCGGTTATCTGATTTCCAGAGAGGGTCAGTTCTACTAGCTTGGTTATATATCCTAAGATGCTAGGAATAGAGCCAGATATTTGGTTGTCATCCAATTGTAAAACCTGGAGATTTTGCAAGATGCCCAACTCTAAAGGTATTGGACCTCCGATTTGATTTGTATAGAGAAAAAGCTCATTGAGCATAGCAAGGTTCCCTATTTCTGGGGGTATTGAACCTGTGATTTGATTTTCATAGAGAATAAGCTCGGTCATCTTAGTGAGATTTGTTATGGAGATTGGAATTGGACCTGAAAAATCATTTGCACTAAGATGAAGACTTTGGAAATGGGCTAGCCTGTCTAGTTCTTGGGGTATAGGCCCTGAAAGTTGATTACCAAACAGGTATAAAGTATTTAGTTGGGTCAAATTTCCAAGGGTTTTCGGTAACAGGACACTTAAGGTGGTGTTACTCAGCTGTAGAAGTTGTAGTTTGACAAGCCTTCCAATCTCCTCAGGAATGGGACCTAAGACCATGTTTTGGTGGATGATAAGTTCAGTTAACATTGTTAGGTTACCCAAAGACGGAGGGATATGTCCGGTGAATCTGTTAAATGAGAGGTCAAGCAGCCTGAGACTTTGAAGTTCTCCTATCTCTTTAGGAATTCTTCCTGTGAGCTGGTTCTGCTGAATGTCAAGTACCGAAAGTGCTGACAGGGACCTGATACTAGTGGGCAGTGCACCATGATGACTATTGTTGTGAAGGTCAATGAATGCAAGGGGATGGAAGAGCCGAGAAGTTGAGCTCACCAAGCTGGCCACGGATGCCAGCACCCGGCAGGGAGATGTTGGTTACCACTGAGGGCATGCAGCGACCATGGCGAACAACCATGCACATGATGCCCGTCCAGTTGCAGGGGCTAGTGTTTTCCTGCCAAGAGCTCATCTGCAGTGGTGGACTTGCAAGTGTAGCTTTCCAGTGGAGGAGGGCCATTTGTTGAGACCTCAGTGAGATCCCTCCATGGTGTGCTCCATGTGCTTCTTCCAAGAGAAGAAGGCATGGCACCAGCAGTAGGCAGAGGCACAACAGTTTTGTTCATAAGCATGGAGATTTATCAAAGTAGCTAGCTGGCACCTCATCTGTGTCTAGATTGTTAGAAAGGAAAAAATGACGCTACAGGCAGGCCACATCATCAAATTAAACTAGCTATCACCATAGTTAAGTAGCAAGCAGAGCCTGAATAATGAACTATCTAAGAGAATAAGTACACAGAAACGAGATAGAATTGACGCAAGCAATTCCGCAAGAAGACCCACGGCCGGGCTTACTTTAATTCTGAATCATACACAGAAAGCAATTCTCGCAGAACCATGTGTATGCGATCCAGTCAAGTGAGGCTGAATCCGAACCAACTTATTTTTTTTTAGAACTTATTTGGAGGCACCGAATTAATAAGATGGAAATCAGAGCATATATGCAAATTAGTTAGTACTTGTAGGTCTTGGTTGGGCAAGAAAGAAAGTCGGGAAATCATTTTGCCACATCCGATGAGTTGAGTTCACAGGGTGCAGTTATTAATAGATAACACCAATCTAAAATCTGTTCAACTAGAAATACAACTCAGTATTTTCTGCAACCATAGGCAAAAAGCTTACTTTCTGCTAGTACTAGCTAGGAGAATGGCTTTACAACATTAACGAACTTTGAGCACTTTCTGCTGTATCTGTCGAAAACTTAACTGTGTGTTGTTCATAAGCATGGAGATTTATTAAAGTAGCTACCTTGCACCTTATCTGTCTCTAGATTGTTATGTTAGAAAGAAAAAATGACGCTGCAGGCAGGCCACATCATTAAATTAAACTAGCTACCACCATGATTAAGTAGAAGAGGCTGAATGATGAGCTAGAATTGAAGCAAACAATTATGCAAGCAGAATTACTACTAATTGCTGAATCTGAAAATGAAAAGCAGAGCATATATGCAAATTAGTTAGTACGTACTTGTAGATCTTGGTTGGGAAAGAAAGAAAGGAGGGAAATCAATCAATCATTTTGCCAGCCACAGCCGATGAGTTGAGTTGAGTTCACAGGGCCAATCTAATATCTGTCTGTTCAACTAGAAATACTACTCGTACTATTTGCTGCAAAATTCTACTCCCTCCGTTCCAAAATATTTGTCTTTCTAGACATTTCAAATGGACTATAACATACAGATGTATATAGACATATTTTAGAGTGTAGATTCACTCATTTTGCTCCGTATGTAGTCACTTATTGGAATTTTGTTGGAATCTCTAGAAAGACAAATATTTAGGAACGGAGGAAGTACTTCCTAGCAGTAAGTATGAGAATGGCTTTACAACATTCACGGACTTTATGGATGATACAACAAAGAATGTGGTGTGGTTTCCCCTATCAAGAAAAAGAAAGCGAATCGAAAGAAAAAAACAAACCGTGTACATGTCGAATCGGGTCGGGGAAAGGGGTCGGGAGAAGCGAAAAACGGCGGTACCTTGAGCACGACGACCTCGGAGATAGAAACGACAGTAGCCGCCGCCGGTCGACCTCGCCGGAGAGGCGGAGGAGAGTGACGCCGCTAGCTTCTTTGATTCGGGGGAGGGGAGAGTGTAGCAAACCCTAGCTAGCTAGTCTCTCGCTGGCAGCGCATTTCTCCAGCGGAGCAGAGGAAGATGTGGGCTGCCTCCCTCCTCACATGGGCCATCCTGGAAGTGGAATGTCTACGGCCCGA
>NW_021233987.1:0-597 GCF_002162155.2 Triticum dicoccoides | reverse complement strand
GACGAGAACTCATCTGTTACGAGGGCACTTCAATGTTTTTTAAACTTATTTGAACTCCGGACTTCTTTTGTGTTCAGTATGCAGCATTCAAAGCGACGTCATCAATTTCCAACATGTTCTGACATCATTTGTTGTTTTTCAGTCATTTACCTAATTGTTTGGAGAGCTAAATGACCGTGAAATTGAAAATCACTACAAAATGCACTGTGAAAATGTTGAAACTTGGCATGGTATCATCATTTCACCCGCATAGCATGTGCGAAAGAGTAGAGAGGGTCACGGCAAAAACTGGACGCACTTCGTGTACAAACTGGACAATCTCTTTTGGAGTATCAGGGTTTCGGACGAGAACTCATCTGTTACACGGGCACTTCAATGTTTTTTAAACTTATTTGAACTCCGGACTTCTTTTGTGTTCAGTATGCAACATTCAAAGCGATGTCATCAATTTCCAACATGTTCTCACATCATTTGTTGTTTTTCGGTCATTTACCTAATTGTTTGGAGAGCTAAATGACCGTGAAATTGAAAATCACTACAAAATGAACTCTGAAAATGTTGAAACTTGGCATGGTATCATCATTTCACCCGCATAGC
>NW_021233986.1:0-448 GCF_002162155.2 Triticum dicoccoides | reverse complement strand
GATACTTGTGGTTACGGAGTTTTAATCGGACACAGAGAAAGATAGGGGCTTATAGTTCTGCCCCACAACCTTTTACCTCAAGGGCAATGTCAACAATAATAATTCATGCTCCCCCACATCCAATTAGATATGTATATCATACTCTTTCCAGCTTGCCAAAGGATAAAATGAAAAAGGAAAGGTGAGGATCACCATGACTCTTGTATAAGGTAGAGGATAATAATAAAAGATGGGCCCTTCGCAGAGGGAAGCAGAGGTTGTCATGCGCATTTAGGGTTGATGCACAAAATCTTAATGCAAAAGAACGTCACTTTATATTGCCCCTTGCATGTGAACCTTTATTATGCAGTCCGTCGCTTTTATTACGTCCACAACAAGTTCGTACAAAGCTTATTTCTCTGCACTAATAAGTCATGCATATTTAGAGAGTAATTTTTATTGCTTGCAC
>NW_021233985.1:0-421 GCF_002162155.2 Triticum dicoccoides | reverse complement strand
GGAAACCCGGGCAGGTCATAGGATGGGCAATCAAATAGGGCGTGTCAGAGAATCCCGCGCGCCGTGCTGCATGGGCTTGGTTCCGTGAAACGAATGGTGTGTTGGGTCATTGGGCAGGATCCACAGACTTTCAACTGAAGCGTAATCAAGGGCGTGACGATCAAATTGAACGTCTGATAAGTATGAGGCTTATGTTACTTGTTTAGAACATGTGTCGTCGAGCTTGAACTATTAGTTTGAACTGATGTCATTCGAACCGGGTCATGTTTTAGTTAGTTTGAACATGTGCTATTCGTGGATTTAATGAACTATGTTGAGTTGAATTATGTATGTGCTTGCGAGATAGAGTTGGGTATATTATGCTAACATTCGACACATATGGGGCAAAACAGGGGAGAGGAGGGACCAGATCCTACCGCCA
>NW_021233984.1:0-1563 GCF_002162155.2 Triticum dicoccoides | reverse complement strand
TGGCCACATCGCACCCTAAAACTCTGTGCATCTTCCCCGGCTTCTGTTTGTTCCCGTCCGAGGCCTCAGCATCACCCTCCGCCGTGGTTCGCTCATCGCGGTGCTGCCTGTTGGGGAACATAGAAGAAATTCAAAATTTTCCTACGTGTCACCAAGATCTATCTATGGAGAAACTAGCAACGAGGGAAGGAGAGTGCATCTACATACCCTTCTAGATCGTTAAGCGGAAGCGTTCAAGAGAACAGGGTTGAAGGAGTCGTACTCGTCGTGATTCAAATCACCGGAGATCCTAGTGCCGAACGGACGGCACCTCCGCGTTCAACACACGTATAGCCCGGTGACGTCTCCCATGCCTTGATCCAGCAAGGAGAGAGGGAGAGGTTGAGGAAGACTCCATCCAGCAGCAGCACAACGGCGTGGTGGTGGTGGAGGAGCGTGGCAATCCAGCAGGGCTTCGCCAAGCACCACGGGAGAGGAGGAGGAGAGGCAGGGCTGCACCAACAGGGAGAGGTTCTCATGTATTGGGCTGCTCCAAAACCTCCAATATATATAGGGGAAAGGGGGGCTGCGCCCCCTTTAGGGTTTCCCACCCCAAGGGGTGCGGCCAGCCCTAGATGGGACTTGGGGGGGCGGCCAAGAGGGGGAGAGAGGGGAGGCGCGCCTGGGGTGGGCCTTAGGGCCCATCTGCCCTAGGGTTTGCCCTCTCCCCTCCTAGTTGCGCCTTGGTCAAGGGTGGGAGGCGCACTAGCCCACTCTGGGGCTGGTCCCTTTCCACTCTAGGCCCATGCAAGCCTACGGGGCCGGTGGCCCCACTTGGTGGACCCCCGGGACCCTCCCGGTGGTCCCGGTACGTTACCGATAAAACCCGAAACTTTTCCGGTGACCAAAACAGGACTTCCCATATATAAATCTTTACCTCCGGACCATTCCGGAACTCCTCGTGACGTCCGGGATCTCATCCGGGACTCCGAACAACATTCGGTAACCACATACAAACTTCCTTTATAACCCTAGCGTCATCGAACCTTAAGTGTGTAGACCCTACGGGTTCGGGAACCATGCAGACATGACCGAGATGTTCTCTGGTCAATAACCAACAGCGGGATCTGGATACCCATGTTGGCTCCCACATGTTCCACGATGATCTCATTGGATGAACCACGATGTCAAGGACTCAATCAATCCCGTATACAATTCCCTTTGCCTAGCGGTATTGTACTTGCCCGAGATTCGGTCGTCGGTATCTCGATACCTTGTTCAATCTCGTTACCAGCAAGTCTCTTTACTCGTTCCGCAACACATCATCCCGTGATCAACCCCTTGGTCACATTGTGCACATTATGATGATGTCCTACCGAGTGGGCCCAGAGATACCTCTCCGTTTACACGGAGTGACAAATCCCAGTCTCGATTCGTGCCAACCCAACAGACACTTTCGGAGATACCTGTAATGCACCTTTATAGCCACCCAGTTACGTTGTGACGTTTGGTACACCCAAAGCATTCCTACGGTATCCGGGAGTTGCACAATCTCATGGTCTAAGGAAAAGATACTTGACATTA
>NW_021233983.1:0-967 GCF_002162155.2 Triticum dicoccoides | reverse complement strand
GTAAGCCTGTTAGGATGCCATTCATTTATTCAATTTTTGTTTGGCCGGATACAGCCAACGTCGCCCCACGACAAGCAGGGGAAACTTGGCTTGGAACATCGCAGAGCTTGCTGCATGCTGATGTACAGTGTCTCGCACACATGTTCGTTGACGGGTGCACTGACCAAGGAATCGTGGCATGCCTGGCTAGCCACCAGTTCCAGTTCCATGAGCGCAGACGTGGAGCAATGCTGGCCAGCGCAAGCCTAACTTTCTTTATCAATAGGCATTCTTGATTAAGCTCATCCAAATGGTTTTGAGATATGCTTATTCATTAACAAAACGTGTCACAGACTAACAGTTAGATTGTTTTGTGCTTATTATTTGTAAGAAAAAACATTGCTTTGTGCTGAAACATTTATTATTCATCTGTTAATTCTCCAGTTTGACACGCTAGAAAAATCCCGCCAGTCAACGTTTTTGGCCTAACTAATCCTGTTTACTTACAGGACAAACAATTGTACTCCCGTTTACGAGCGGTGGCTTGCACTTAAGACGCCTCAACGGCAGCGCCGTGCTCATTGCACGTTGTGCGTTTCGGTTTACATGCCGGCACACCACCCCCATGCGATGAGAACAACTTTGCGCAGGCGGTGCACTTTATGCTGTGTTGTCACATCTATGAATTAACTATGCCCTCACATCAACCACTCCCCTCATCTGCCCCGATTCACCACACGAAGAGCAGCTCGCAGGCAATGAAATAACCGAATATTTAATCCTTTTGAAGGCCCCCGCGTCACTCTCTCCCTGGGGCGACTCGGGCGGCGACACCAGATCCGGCCAAAGCGGCCGCTCCCTCCCCTCGCCGCCTCCTCCTCGCCGCCGCCGCCGGCCTTCGTCGGGCAAAGCCCGTGCGACGGCGGCGGCGGGGCATGTTCTTCCGGCGGCCGGTTACCGTGCGAGCAGGGGGACTCGCCACGGCTGG